>NC_086444.1:31265615-31565615 GCF_028390025.1 Pseudophryne corroboree | reverse complement strand
GGGCTTGACCTCCCCTGTATCTACCACATGCTGAGTGAGGGTTGTGGTCCCTGGAATACATGTAAATTGCAAAACCTGGGCCATTAACACCTCCCCCATGTCCTGACGCTGGGCAACACTAAGTTTTTCCCCATATTGGACTGCCTCCAATCCTATGCCCTTCTTGCATTCCTCTAACAAATCAGGTAAGGGGTCTAACTCAGGGGCCTCCATGGAGGGACAACATACTACCATTGCTGCTACATTTCTTTCCACATAAGCTTTGAGACGATTAATGTGGAAATTTCTGACTTGTCGGCCAGCCTTATCCAGGGCCACAATGTAATTCACTGGGCCTGACTGTTTTACCACAGTATAAGGGCCATCCCAGGTAGCCTGTAATTTATTCTTACGTACAGGAATAAGCACCATTACTTTCTGTCCCTCGTGTAATTCCCTGAGTCTGGCATTCTGATTATACCATTCAGATTGACGGGCCTGTGCTCCTTGGAGATTTGTTTGTGTTAAGGCCATTAACCTCGCCATCCTTTCCCGCATCTGTGCCACATACTGCAGGATGGGTTGACCATGATCAATAAAGCTTCCTTCCCAGCTTTCACGGACTAGATCTAGTGGTCCTCTGACCCTGCGGCCATACAACAATTGAAAGGGGGAATACCCAGTAGAGTCTTGTGGCACTTCCCTATATGCAAACAGGAGCTGCTGTAGTGCATTTTCCCAGTCCCTCCCCTCTGACTGCACATAAGCCTGCAACAGGTGTTTGAGGGTTCTATTAAATCTCTCACATAATCCATTAGTCTGTGGGTGATAGGGGGTGGTCCTTAATGGACGTATTCCCCATTTTTCCCATAATGTCTGTAACAATTCCCCCTGAAATTGGGCCCCCTGATCCGTTACAATCTCTTGGGGATAGCCCAGTCTACTAAATATGTCACTCAGGGCCTGAGCTACATGCTCTGCATCTATAGAGGAGAGTGCTACAGCCTCGGGATATCGAGTTGCAAAGTCTATGAGGGTCAGAATATATATTTTTCCTGAATGACTAGGAATCTTAAGAGGCCCGACTATATCTACGGCTACCCGCTGAAAGGGTTCCCCAATTATAGGTAAAGGATGTAGAGGGGCTCTTTGTGGTACACCTCCTAACCTCTGACAGGTATCACAGGAGGCTCGATAATGCTTCACATCATGGGATACCTTGGGCCAAAAAAAACTTCTCAAAACTCGAGCAAGAGTTTTCCTGACACCAAAGTGTCCAGCTGCTGGTATGTCATGGGCTAAGGTCAACAGCTGCTGTCGATATCTTTGGGGAACCACCAATTGCTTTAAGGCACTGCCATGGTCCAGATCCTCACTATGAGGAGAAATTCTATACAACAGCCCGTTCACCCATCCTACCTTATACCCTTCAGAGTCAGAAAACCCACTATCTGCTGCACTTCGAAGTTTGGCTAAGGTGGGATCAGTTTTCTGTAGCTTTCTGAATTCACTTCTATCTACCTCCCCCAAGTCAACTACAGTACTCCTATTTCTAAACATATCCTTCTCAGTGATAGGCATACTCACCACCTGTGGATTGGGTTCAGAAGCAGTAGTGTGTTGGATCTGAGTGAGAGTGGTCCCCAGGGTGGACGAAGATGCAGAGTTTGTCTCTGTTGAGAGGGTCATTCTCCGGGCTTGGTTCCTGGTCACCACTTGAACAAAATGTGTGACCAGTCCCTGTCCTAGGTCATTCCCCAGAATGACTTTTGCTGGCAGGCCGCTAAGAACTCCTACATCCACAGGGCCATGGTCTGCCCCCCAGTCCAGATGCACTCGGGCTACTGGGATATCTCGAACTTGATTCCCTGCTGTGGCGATTCTAACCTTTTGGTCCTCAAGGATCTTGTCTACCGACACCAGGTCAGGTTCTATGAGGGTAAGGGAGGCTCCTGAATCTCTCAAACCCTGGACCTCCTGGTCATCCACCCAGACAGACTGCAAATGACCTTTCATGTTTCTGGGAGTTTGGCGTCCCTCCTCCACTACCAGGTCCACCACATACACACCATCCATCACCTCTGGTGCATCAGGATGGGGATATTCAATTTCAAATCCCCCCACTGGTTGGTAGACCACATTAACTGGGGCAGGACGAGCTCCCACATAAGGTCCTCGAGACCGAGTGCAATCCTTCTGCATATGCCCTGGCTGATCACATCTGGAACATCTGCGGGGATAGGACTGTTGCACTAATGAGTGTCGAGGTGCGGCATCCCTCTGGTAAGCGGGGGCAGATAATGGTCTGGTTTTCTGGGTCTCTCTCATTCCCATTCTCTGTTTTCCTGGTTGCTGTACACTGGGTGCCTTCCATCTGACCCGGTTAGCAAGATACTCATCTACCATTCGGGCTGCTGACTCTGGGTTTGGAGGTTTACGGTCAGCCACCCACTCTCGAACCTCTGGTGCCATTTTATTTAATAATTGTTCCAGTACCACTTCATTCAGGATTTGTTCAGGGGAATACACATGTCGTCCATCCCACCACTGCTGGCACGCTCTCTTCAGTTGTCTGGCAAATTCAGCATGGGAGTCATCCCCCCCACGATTTAGTGTCCGGAATTTTGCCCGATAGGATTCGGGGGTGACTTGGAATTTTGCCAGCAGGGCTTTCTTCACCAGTTGGTAGTTTCCCACATCCTCATTTGCTAGCGATTGATAGGCTTGCTGAGCTTTGCCTGTTAAACTGGGTCCCACATAACAAGCCCACTCCTCCTCATCAATCTGGTGCACGGTCATCAGTTTCTCAAACACCTGCAGATGAGTATCAATGTCTGTCTCTTCTTCCTTAAATCTGGGCACATCTCCATATCTTAGACGTGGCTTTCTGCTTTCTTCTTCTTGCACAGCCTGTCTAGCTGGTCCCTCCGGGTAGATATTTACTCCCAGCACAGTTTGTATTACTCCTGCCCTCTCCCTAGAGGTAGCTCTGTCCCCTAGGGCTTTCATCCACTGCTCCAATGTTTCAGGAGTTGCCTCTGGTCTCTGCATTCTCCCCATTCTTGTCCCCACTGCTGGGATTTGCTGTTCCTCCTCATCACTTAGAGCAATCTCCCCTGGGTGAGCTCTGTCAAACTCCAATAGTAGATTGATTAACACATCCTTTTGTTCAGTTCCATTACAGGGGATCTTCTTTAGCTTGCAGAACTCAAACAACTGCTGTTTCCTATTCCTCTTGTAATATGTCTCTGCTTCCCTCAAATCTCCTATTGCAGCTTCACTAGCCATTCTTCCTGAGATGTCTCTTGGGTTATCTGATGGGACTGATGTTAATTGGCTACTTTTTACTAAAACCTGTTCCTGTAGAGCTTGGTGTATCTCTATACAGCACCTTATGCTCTTCCCACTGGACGGGACTGCGTGACCCCACTGTCTGCCACCAATTGTGAAGACCAGGAGTATTAGAGCATAAACTCAGAGTGTACTCCAGGACTTCTGGGTCAGGTCACGCAGACAGGAGACAGATAAAGATATAACAATATATTTATTAGGTGTTTACTTAGTACAAGCTCTCTAAATCAACTATAAGATAAACACAGTTGAAATTAACCCCAGAACAACAGGTCCCAATAAACAGCAGTTTACCGTCAGACTTCCCAGCACTTTCCCACATGCTCTTGTCCGGATGTAGTATAATTGTGGAGGATCACAGGAGTTTCAAGCAGTGTTCATACAGCAGAGCCAACAAGTCTGCAAATCCAGAGAAAAGTGGGTAATCCAGTAGCCACAATGCTCCCAGGCCAAATCCTCAGCACACTAGCAGGAGCTGAGACTCCAGGACTAGTAGCTTTTAGAAGCCAAACTCACACACACCTGGTGATCTCTTGCCTTCCCTTTTTAAACAACATTCTAATTTCCACCACCAAAAGTCCCTCCTGATTGGAAGAGTTCCATGAAAGTCTGTAAAAGAGATGAGTCATGAGGAGATCCCCCCTGCTGTTCGCATGCCCCAGTGTCTGACTCAGTCCTAGGGGAGAACAATGGGATCTTGACACAATTAATCCCTTGGTGATGAGGAAGATAGCCAGTCACTCCCTGTTTTATCCTTTTATAGTCATACAGTATGTGACCTCAGAGGGCTCCAACTGCTCCCAGCTTCCTGCTATAGGTGTCTAGTGACTGGTCCAGCATAACACATCACACCTGGCCCTGTTTAAGAACAATAGCTACTACAACATAGTCAGAATGGACCTTGGACAGTATATTCTGTCACAAACACTACTCATGACATTACTCAAGTAATGCCAATACCTGTGTATGCAGCCATAATGTACCATGAGAACCCTATACCAAAGGGGACCTTAGATTTATTCCAATTTGCAACATTATTTCAGACAGCCCTTCAAATTTGCTAGTTACTGTGAAGGTCTTTAAGTGTTATTCTTACTCTTATGCTTGCCACCATTTACTAGTCAGTATACTGAACGCCAACATCCCGACCGCCGGTCATTCATACACCACCCCTAAAGAGTACTGGTAGCAACATTGCTTTTTCCAGTGATAGCTCCATCCCTGGTAACACCAGATCATGGCTCCCTCACTCATCCAGTCCATGTACCATGAAGAATTTTGCATTTACTAGTCAGTATACTGAATGCCAACATCCTGACCGCCGGTCATTCATACACCACCCCTAAAGAGTACTGGTAGCAACATTGCTTTTTCCAGTGATAGCTCCATCCCTGGTAACACCAGATCATGGCTCCCTCACTCATCCAGTCCATGTACCATGAAGAATTTTGCATTTACTAGTCAGTATACTGAATGCCAACATCCTGACCGCCGGTCATTCATACACCATCCCTAAAGAGTACTGGTAGCAACATTGCTTTTTCCAGTGATAGCTCCATCCCTGGTAACACCAGATCATGGCTCCCTCACTCAGCCAGTCCATGTACCATGAGGACTTTTGCACTGTTCCAGAGTCTACCTCCCATGTGAATATCTCTGGGAAAATTTAATTGGTGCCATTTAACCTGTGATTGACCTATTACACATGCACATATCACCAGAATAATGGTGCCGCCATCAATTACCCAAAGATTTCTTCTGAGGAGGCCACAGCCACCACAGAATGTTGGTATATTGAATGGATGCAGGGTGTTAGGAGTGGGCCCCCCTGGACACAAGGACACATGTGCACTGTACACCCTGTACAATATGCAATGTACAGCACAATACACAAGTTGACAGCAAACAGGGCCACTGTGGGCCCCACTGCTTAAAGGCTACCGCTCCTCCTTTATTGGTCAGGTTCTAGATCATACCCTCTGCAAATACATTATTACTCTATTAGAGGGTCAGTTTATTGATGGAGCAGGACCATGGACTGATGGATGGGCATACTCCTTAAACAGTAGCGGATCTTGCTATGGGCAGACATGTTTTTTGCCCGGACCCGGAGGCTGCCTTCCGGAGGTCGCCGTGGTCATCTGGAGGGCACCTCCGCCGCCGTGGCAAGATCCGCCACTGGTGGTGCCCCCCGGTGCTGGCTGTCACTGCTGTGCGGTGCGCGATGACATCATCGTGCACCGCATGGCATTGTGGAACGGCACATAGACTCTAGGGGTCATGATCTACCTCTAGTGTCTATGTGGTGCTATGGGAGAGATGTCATGATGTCTCTCCCATAGGTCAGAGGAGCGGCGCCGGTGGCCGGACACAGAGGGCAGCGGGCAGCAGCAGTCGGTAAACAGGAGCGGGGATGGTGAGTATTAATTAAAAATATATATTTTTTATTTATTTATTTATGTTTTTGTAAGCGGCGCAACTAGGGGGCACAAACAGGGGCACAACTGTACTGGGGGCAATACCACTGGGGGCAGAAACGGGGCACAACTGTACTGGGGCAATACCACTGGGGGCACAAACGGAGCACAACTCTACAGGGGGCATAACTGACCACGCCCCTTTATGAAACCACGCCCCTATTTTCACCACAAGGGCTAGAACCGGCTCTGCCCTTAAACATAGGTCCCTGCCTCTGCATACCCCAGCAGGCCCTACATGTCCCAGTCCAACACTGAGCAAACACATAAAAATATGTTAAAAGCAATGGTAACAAATCCATTGATGACAAAATTCAGCAATAAAAAAAGAAAGAAGATAAGGCAAAACAAAAATGCAGGTAATAAAATGAGCTCCTAAAAGTACCACACAGCAAAGCACAGTTTAATTATCAATTACATTTTTCAGTGACATTTTAAAATGTCTAAAATCCCAGCGCAGGTCCAATCAAGTCAGGAACAGCACCTGTTTTTCAGTAAATAATTTTGCTAAATAATTTTTATGTTGTTTGGATTAATTCTGTATAGTTATAGAGCTTTTTTGTTATTAAACATTTCTGCTCTAATGTACGCAGCTTCTGCTAATTCGGTTATTATCCATTATAACCAAAATATATTTTCAACTTTTTTTTTTTTACTGGAGAATCAATTAAAAACAAAATGAAAATAAATGGAATACATTAAGTTGACTGACACATGTTTATACTTTAATGCAAAAGAGGCTCTTATTATGCTAACGGGTAGAGTTCATTTGTATTCCCATGTAAATTCTAATTAACTATACCAAAGACTGATGCAGTATTTAATTGTTTGAAAAACAATATTTTCTTATCTTTCTGGGTACAATCCAAACCGTAAAGATTTGTCAGAGAAAAAGCACTAATTATGTTTCATTACATGCTTTGCATTTTGCTTCATTACCAAGTGTCACCTTCTTTTAGGTATAAACTTAGAGAGCGTAAAGCAATTATATTCAAAAAAGTTAATATTTAAATTAATGGATTTAAATTCATGACACATTTAATGTGTTGGATGTATGTACAAAAAAATATATTTCTGATCTACATATACTGTATATTCAAGAAAAAAATTTCTGATGATCTGATTGACAGACAAGGACAAGTAAATTTCCATTGGTTCCCTTCACAGGATGTACAATGATAATTGGCTGATACTTCTATTTTTGATAAAAGACGTTATCAGTGTTACAAGCTTTAAAGGAAATGTATCAAGCAGTGAAAGAATAGAGAAGCAGACAAGTGGAGAACTTGCTCATAATGTATTAGCCAATTAGATTCTGCCTATCAGTTTATAAAATGTCCTTGATAATTGTTACCTTAAATTGGTTGTTATGTGTATCTTTTCCTCTTCTCTTCTTCTCTCACTATTTACACTGCTAGAAACAGTATATATCCCCCTGAGGCCTCTATGTATTCCAAAATCCTCTGTCACCCCTGAGGGTGGCAATGGTAAAAGCAAACAAACTAAAATAAAACCCAACCTGTTCTACACTGGTCACTATCATTAGTCAGTCTCAGGGGCAAAGGCAGAATTTATGGACGGGGGGTTTCCAAATGTTTGATTTTAGAGTGATTGTCACCAGCCCATGAAGAATGCATAATTGGCATGTAACAAGCTATAGTCTACCCCAAACAAAGTGCAGTTTATGTAATACAGTACGTCAGACATACAAATGGAGCCTCGTTCATCTAGCCTTCTTTGCTGTGCCTAGGTGCACCAAGGCTTATTAGCATAAGCCTTTCATCTATTGTTCTCAGCTGCAATACAATACAGAGGGAACAATACAGCAGGGGATTAAGTCATTACAGCAGGGGATTAAATCCATCAGCACTGGCTCGATTAATCCTATTAGAGGGATAGATGAGCAGGGCTCCATCTGTATACAGGCCCAATGATCACAGTAAGCCAGTTATCAGATTCTCTCTCTTCTGTTATTATTGAGCACCCATATCCACAAACACACAGACACATAGCAGACACCTGGTAGGAAAATCTGCTACCACTGGGCATGTGCACCAGTCTGTGAATATACTCTCGGATATACACATACAGCAGGTTTATCCCCTTCTAAGGGGTACAAAGGGCTGTATTTGATCATCATACTGAAGGTTCCTGTATAGGACTGTAAGTACTCACTCTATCTAATACCAATTACATTGTATTGCGACTGCACAGAGGAGCTATTTGGATACTGGGGGTCATTCCGAGTTGATCGTTCGCTAGCAGTTTTTGGCAGCGCTGCGATCAGATAATCGCCGCCTACAGGGGAGTGTATTTTAAATGTGCAAGTGTGCAAACGCATGTGTAGCCGAGCGGTACAAAAATATCTTTTGCAGTTTCTGAGTTGCCCAGGATTTACTCAGCCACTGCGATCACTTCAGCCTGTCCGGGGCCGGAATTGACGTCAGACACCCGCCCTGCAAATGCTTGGACATTCTTGCATTTTTCCAACCATCCGCTTTGTACCTGAGCGACGCGCCTGCGAATTGCGGTGCATACGCATGCGCAGATCTGACCTGATCGCAGTGATGCAAAAAAACGCTAGCGAGCGATCAGGTCTGAATGACCCCCACTGTGTTTATTTTTCAAACTCTATTGACACTATTTTAATTCCTCTTTGATTACTGGAATCTAATTTGTATGCTGTGGCATATTTTTATACTCTACAGGATCCCTGGGGACACACAAATAAGTGTTTCAGTATTTTAAGGCTGTTTATTTTATTTTTTCATTATCTGTTATTGCTGTTTTTTATATATCGGTATATGTTTTATACAGATGGAACCACACTAATCGTGGCTCCGTCTGTACCTGGGCACACCTTTCGCCGCGTCTTGGGTGTGCGTGCGTCCGTGACACGCACGTGCCCCATTCTCTGTGTGCTCCCGGCGTGACTAGGCGGACGGATCACCTAGTCACACCGGTAGTGCTCGTATGCGATGGAGCCGCACTAGGGCCCTCATTCCGAGTTGTTCGCTCGCAAGCTGCTTTTAGCAGCTTTGCACACGCTAAGCCGCCGCCTACTGCGAGTGAATCTTAGCTTATCAAAATTTCGAACGAAAGATTAGCAAAATTGCGAATAGACTTCTCTGTGCAGTTTCTGAGTAGCTCCAGACTTACTCGGCAACTGCGATTAGTTCAGTCAGTTTCGTTCCTGGTTTGACGTCACAAACACTCCCAGCGTTCGGCCAGACACTCCTCCGTTTCTCCAGCCACTCCCGCGTTTTTCCCAGAAATGGTAGCGTTTTTTCGCACACACCCATAAAACGGCCAGTTTCCGCCCAGAAACACCCACTTCCTGTCAATCACATTACGATCACCAGAACGAAGAAAAAACCTCGTAATGCCGTGAGTAAAATACCTAACTGCATAGCAAATTTACTTGGCGCAATCGCACTGCGGACATTGCGCATGCGCATTAGCGACTAATCGCTCCGTTGCGAGAAAAATATAACGAACGAACAACTCGGAATGACCCCCTAGATGAGTAGATGTATGTATTGTTTGAATTATTTGAACTAATTAAATCTGTGAAATATACAATTCATTTTATGCCCCCTTTCCTTCTGGTTTACTTTTGTATTTATGTGGTGAGTTTTTATATTTCACAGTACATCTACACAACTGTACCGCAGTATACATGATGATTTTGTTTCTTTTCCTTCCATTTTATAACCGCATTATTGCTGGGAGAAAGCGCCAGGACAAAACTTCCTATCGATAAACAGTATTCGCTTACACTGCTTGAAATGTTTAATCAAGATTGCATAAATGGTGATGAAGCAGAAACAGACACAAAACCTGATGCATCTGCCACTCAGCAGCTACATGAATAAGTAAAATAAAATAGTATATACTACTGCAGCAAAGAAGGCTAATAAGATACTAGCATGCATAAAACGGTGAATTGATGCTAGGGACGAGAGTATTATACTCCCTTTATATAAATTACTGGTGATGCCACACCTTGAATACTGTATACAATTCTGGGCACCATACTACAAAAAGGATATCCTGGAGCTAGAAAGGTTCAGAGGCGGGCAACCAAACTAATTAAGGGCATGGAGACGCTGGAATACGAGGAAAGGCTTGCAAGACTAGGCATGTTTACATTGAAAAAGAGGAGACTAAGAGGGGACATGATCAACATCTACAAATATATAAGGGGACAATACACAGAGCTTGCGCAGGACCTGTTTTTGGTTAGATCAACACAGAGGACTCGTGGACACTCGCTCAGGTTAGAGGAGAGGAGATTCCACACAATACGGCGTAAAGGCTTTTTTACGGTAAGGACGATACGTGTTTAGAATTCCCTGCCTGAGGGAGTTGTAATGTTGGACTCAGTCAACACCTTTAAGGGTGGGTTAGATAAATTCCTAATGGATAAGGATATCCAGGGTTATGGTGCACAGTTACACACTACAGTTACTATAAAAAGGGATAAAACGCAACGGCTGACATCAGCATCAGTCAAAATTTTATACCAAATCATCATGCATAGGAGACCACAAATAGGTTGAACTCGATGGACAATTGTCTTTTTTCAACCTTAGATACTATGTTACAATGTATGTTACCAGGCTCGGCGCATACCGCTCAGCAAAGGGATGCAGTGCAGGTAGGCGCCAGGGGGGAGAGGCGCCTACCTGTCCTGCATCCCTGTGCTGAGTTCCCCTGCCCTGCTGATGCCGGCTGCTGCACCTGTCAAACTCTACGACAGGCAGCGGCGCCGGCATCATGAAGCCTCCTCTCCCCCTCCCCTCCTCCCCTGTCACATGCTCACAGTGCAGCCAGTCACAGTGTGCTAGGCGGATCAAAAAGGGGCAGAGCCTTGCAGGAATAAGGGGCGGAGCTACACGGGACCAGGCTGCAGCCTGCATCACAGGAGGACAAGTTTCCAGACTTTTTCATGTAAGTGGCTGGAAAGAGTGTGTGTGTGTGTGTGTGTGTACAATGGGGGTCATGGTCATTCCGATCCGATCGCACGCTGCACTTCTATGCAGCCGTGCGATCGGGTCGGAACTACGCATGCGAGGCGGCTGCATTGCGCAGGTGCATCGTTGCCCAGCGACAGTCGTCGCCGTGCAGCGACACCGCAAATGAAGAAAGATTGACAGGAGGAAGACATTCCAGGGCATCAACTGACCGTTTTCAAGGAGTGGTTCAGCGAACGCAGGCGTGTCCTGGCGTTAGGAGGGTGGATGTCTGACGTCAATTTCCAGGATCTGCATCGCTGGATCCATTGCACAGGGTAACTATTACCCTTGTCTAGTTCTACACAAAAAATTTTTTGCATAGCAGGGCTGCACAAGCGTTCGCAGCCTTGCTATTACAAAAAGTCTTCCCCCCATAGGCAGCGTTGAGTTTATCGCACGGGCAGCAAAAAGTTGCTACGTGCGATCAACTGGGAATGACCCCCAGTATGTACATGTGTGTGTATGTATATGTGTATGTGGTGTATGTGTGACTGTGCAGCATAATGTGTGTAAGCGTTACTGCTTCAGGGGGCATTGCATCTTGTATAAGCGTTGCTGGTACAGGGGGCGTTACGTGTGCAAGCATTACTGGTACAGGGGGCATTACGTGAGCAAGCGTCACTGGTACAGGGGGGCGTTACGTGTGTAAGCGTCACTGGTACAGGGGGCGTTATGTGTATAAGCGTTGCTGGTACAGGGGGCGTTACGTGTGCAAGCATTACTGGTACAGGGGGCATTACGTGAGCAAGCGTCACTGGTACAGGGGGGCGTTACGTGTGTAAGCGTCACTGGTACAGGGGGCGTTATGTGTGTAAGCGTCACTGGTACAGGGGGGCGTTACGTGTGTAAGCGTCACTGGTACAGGGGGCGTTATGTGTGTAAGCGTCACTGGTACAGGGGGCATTACGTGAGCAAGCGTCACTGGTACAGGGGGGCGTTACGTGTGTAAGCGTCACTGGTACAGGGGGCGTTATGTGTGTAAGCGTCACTGCTACAGGGGGGCGTTACGTGTGTAAGCGTCAAAGCTGCAGGGTGCGTTACGTGTGTAAGCGTCACTGCTGCAGGGGGCGTTATGTGTGTAAGCGTCACTGGTACAGGGGGCATTACGTGAGCAAGCGTCACTGGTACAGGGGGGCGTTACGTGTGTAAGCGTCACTGGTACAGGGGGCGTTATGTGTGTAAGCGTCACTGCTACAGGGGGGCGTTACGTGTGTAAGCGTCAAAGCTGCAGGGTGCGTTACGTGTGTAAGCGTCACTGCTGCAGGGGGCGTTATGTGTGTAAGCGTCACTGGTACAGGGGGCATTACGTGAGCAAGCGTCACTGGTACAGGGGGGCGTTACGTGTGTAAGCGTCACTGGTACAGGGGGCGTTATGTGTGTAAGCGTCACTGCTACAGGGGGGCGTTACGTGTGTAAGCGTCAAAGCTGCAGGGTGCGTTACGTGTGTAAGCGTCACTGCTGCAGGGGGCGTTATGTGTGTAAGCGTCACTGCTACAGGGGGGCGTTACGTGTGTAAGCGTCACTGCTACAGGGGGGCGTTACGTGTGTAAGCGTCACTGGTACAGGGGGCGTTGCGTGTGTAAGCGTCACTGGTACAGGGGGCGTTATGTGTGTAAGCGTCACTGGTACAGGGGTCGTTGCGTGTGTAAGCGTCACTGGTACAGGGGGCGTTATGTGTGTAAGCGTCACTGGTACAGGGGTCGTTGCATGTGTAAGCGTCACTGGTACAGGGGTCGTTGCGTGTGTAAGCGTCACTGGTACAGGGGGCGTTATGTGTGTAAGCGTCACTGGTACAGGGGTCGTTGCGTGTGTAAGCGTCACTGGTACAGGGGGCGTTACGTGTGTAAGCGGCACTGGTACAGGGGGTGTTGCGTGTGTAAGCGTCACTGGTACAGGGGGCGTTATGTGTGTAAGCGTCACTGGTACAGGGGTCGTTGCGTGTGTAAGCGTCACTGGTACAGGGGGCGTTACATGTGCAAGCGTCACTGGTACTGGGGGCGTTACATGTGTAAGCGTCACTGCTACATGGGGCGTTACATGTGCAAGCGTCACTGGTACAGGGGGCGTTACATGTGCAAGCGTCACTGGTACTGGGGGCGTTACATGTGTAAGCGTCACTGGTACAGGGGGCGTTACATGTGCAAGCGTCACTGGTACTGGGGGCGTTACATGTGCAAGCGTCACTGCTACAGGGTGCGTTACATGTGTAAGCGTCAATGCTACAGGGTGCGTTATGTGTGTAAGCGTCACTGCGTCTTGTATAAGCGTCACTGGTACATGGGGTGTTACGTGTGTAAGCATCATTACTGCAGGGGGCATTACGTGTGTAATTCCCACTACTACAGGGAGTATTGTGTGTATAAGCATTATGTGTGCTGTCCCTTTGTAAAGTACGGGAGGGCGCAAATTTATAGTTTGCAGGGGGGCGCCGAACACCCTAGCACTGGCCCTGTATGTTACTATGTTACTTTATGCTATAAAGGAAACAGTTATTTACCATAGGCTAATGCTATAAAAAAAACTACAAAAAAATCCAATAGTCCAAGTTCAAAATTCTAATTTAGAAAACAAAAACAAACATACTTTATGTCAAAGGCAAGTCACCATTGCAAGCTGAATATCTTCATTGTGAAAATCGGTTCACAGTGTCATGGATAAAGACAATGATCAAATATGTAAGTTCTACACATAATTCTCCAAGGAACAAAGTCATGAGATTTGGTCCTGAACCAATATAACAAAAGTACATAATCCTTTCCTTTGGGAGAGACACGCAAGATGTAACAAACAAGCTGGCAGATCCAAAAACAAAAATAAAGGGCCGTTTGTAATGGCTTGCGAGACGGCCGGAGCTCCGAGACTCCAGCAGTGGCAAATTTCCCCTTAGGCACGTGCTTAGGGGCGGCACCTGTTTGGGGGCGGCACTTGGATGCTTGTGTTGGTACACTCAGCCTGAAATGTATTAGTAACTGCAAAGTATTTCCACTGTACTGTACCATATGCCAACTTGATTGGAGTGAAAATGGGTAGGGCATGCATATAGTGCCCATAGGATGTTCTAATTAGTAAATATTTATACATACAACAAGTAAAAGAAACATCATAGTGGATTTTTAATTATTCTATTAAACTGACTATTATCAAATGAGAGCCTCTAACCAATCAATGAAAATAATAAAATTGGGCAAGGCGGGGGGGGGGGGGGGGGTGCGGTCGTTACTGTTGTACCACGGGGCACCTTCACCCCTAAATTTGGCCCTGGACTCTGGCCGAACTCATACATTTTTTTAAAGCAGTAAATGTTTCCAAGGCAAAACCAACCAGATTTTACCTTGTAAATGTTTGCTGCTTTAAAAAAACGTACAAGTTTGGACTGAACGTTAATTGTACTAGTGAGGTAACTTGTAAGGGAACTGTTGATCCTTTTGGGGGCTATAACTGCATCTGATGACAATTGTAATTTATTAACTGTAAGTTCTCAGTCATCGACAGTTTAAATTTATAATGAGAATCCAGAAAAAAACACAAAACAATCATGGCTTTGGTATCCATCACTGATGACATTATTAGACGGGGGAAAAGTAGAGCAGAACGCATCATAGAGCAATCTCACCAGATGTGCACTTGACAAAAATAATACATTTACAAACACATTTCAGGTTTCTTTGAATCTGAACCTATGTGTAGAATTAAGTTGGCAAGTATCTCATCACTAGTATTTTTCAAATGAATAAAGCTGTCAGAACACAATGTTTAACAGATCATATTATGCAAGAAATGCTCTTGCCAAGTAACAAAGATAGAACATTCTGCGACATCAGCTTCTTTGTGCGCTTGCAACAAGATTCAACTTTGCTGTACAGTAGCTATGCCTGAGAAACTGGACAAAGAGAGTCCATCATTCATTATATTATTTTTGCGTTGTAAGTATGTAAAATCTCGCAAGACAATGGACCTCACTATACTTTGTTATTGTGACATTCTTGGGTATTTTGCTCAGTAGTCAGTGAGTGGTCAGTGGTTCAATATTTGGGAGTTCCTATAAGGGTCTCTGTTGTCTGAGTATAAGTGAAATAATTATGATTTAATGTTTTCAGCATAGATGAACAGAAAAAATAAACAGCCTAGACCTCAATCAGGGCACTACCTCACTTCTTCAGCCCTATCTATCAAGCAGAAACTGGTTGGAAAAAAAAATTCACACAAAGTCTCAAAGTCCTGCATGCTTCTTACATTTATGCCCACTGGCCTTCTAGCCTGCTCCAACCGGGCTGTATCCTAAGTGCATCCTATAAGTGTTGTCAAACCACATTTTTAAAATTACATGGGTGGTTAGTTCCATCACAGCACATAATCAGTGGCTTTCCAATACCACCTAGCTTCATTCTACCACATATCCTCCTCCCCAGCTCACATTCCTGAGGTGAGCAAACTGGAATGAGGCATTTTCATGGTGATGTCCCTCTTCACTTTCCTCATCAGGGCCTTCGACGACTGTCAAGAATACCGCCTTGATATGTCTGTCATCTGGTTGTCTCATCCTTGAAGTTTCTATGTCTCTTTTTCTGAACTTATGGAACTTTATATTTTTATGTGACTGCTCCTTTTTTATGATTGTGCTTTCTATCTCAACAATTTTCTGCATTTTAACATATTCAAGATAAACCATTTTGTGCTTCTTACTCCATTTTAAAACATCCAATTATTTTCTTAAAACCTCTAGCCTGACATTCACTATAGCAGCATCCATCTCTTTTTGGCTATACTAAATAACTTACAACATTTTTCACACATCAGAAAGCAAGAGGATCTTCTTCTTTGTGATGTCTCAGAAGGTCGAGAACTTCCAGTTTCTCTTAATTTCCTAGACATTGGTGCACAGGGAAAGTTATTTCACTTAAGGACTCAGTGAGATTTGAATGGTTCCACAGTGCACATTGTAAGCTAAGACAGTACTGGCAGGAACAGACTTTTCCATATACTTCCTAAGCACAAGATCAGATTTCAGGTACAGGGACTGGTTCCTAGGGAAAGTCTTTTTGAATTGAGAAGTACCAGAATTCTCAAGGCAGTCAATTTCTATTGGTTGGTCAGAGCCTTCATGATCTCCAGCCGGTTTGAAGTTATTGACTTTCAGATCCAGTACTCTAAATTCATTATTGGACCCTCTTTTAGCATTGAGAATTCAAAGTAACTAGCCATGGGTTTTTCAAAGAAGTTTTCTCCTCTGAGGCCATGATTACAATGACATCATCAACTTGTGTTCCTCTGCAATACAAAATTTACTCAAAACTGCTGCTCATGCCTCCACTCCATTGGGTTCTTGGATGTTCTCAACATAGAGATCATACAGAACTGATGTTTCCCTTGACAAGTCTAGGTATTTCTTACTGTTAAATGTATTCATAAATAAGGTGATTCTTTAAATTTGGAGCTTTCAGTACTCATAGTATGAGACCCACTTAAATCAATTCTTTCAATAACAAATTGAGCTGTATTATATCTACCAACGTGGTAGATATAATACAGCACTATTTCATGTTCCGGAGCAGAACTCTCCACATGACCATTAATGTGAACTTCCTGCAAGTTTTTTCTTTCAATTGTAAAGTGTGTGACCCGATTATATCCATATCATTCTGATCACATGGCAACATTAGAGTTGTTTCCTGGGAAGCCATAGATATTCATGCATTCTGCTCTATTTCTTGTGCCTTTGCCTCAAGTGATAATAAGTCACCATTTGTATATGAATCCCTGACTTTAGGTGCAGTTTTATCACTGGAAACTGTAAGCCTCTGGGAGGACTGCACACACATAGATATACAGTAATAAGATGCTGAAAGTTTGTGCAAGACTTCATTTTTGGTAACACGTTATTTTGAGGCGTTTCACAGAACTTATCCACCAATAGTATAAATGGATGGATGGATGGATGAATGAATGAATGAATGAATGAATCAATCAATCAATCAATCAATCAATTCATCCATCAATAAATCTATCATATCAGCATAACTATAATTAAATTTCAGAATGTAGGCCACATTCTTTTCTCTTTCTGCTTTTCCCACTTCCAAGTGGCACTTTTCCTCAGTTGCACAGAGCTTTTATTCAAGTAGGGTAACTTTTCCGTTGTCCATTCCAGCTTGCTCTCAATATCTATAAGTTTATCAAGTTCATTTTTGTTCAGCTATGTCTGATTCTGCAGTTTTTCTTTTATGTTCTCTGGCACTCTTTTCTACCTGCAGATTGTGCAACTGTATTTTATTATATTTTTATTTTCGTAAATTGTGTATTTTGTGTATTGTGTCTAATACATATTATTTTTAATTTAGTTTGGCATAACCAGTCTAAGAAAGCGGGCAGTTTGCCTGTGAAATGCCTTACTATTGTTTATACATGGCCTACACTGATGAGCCATGTGTTGACGACCATCTTTCATGTCTCCAAGCAAAAAATATTTAATAAATTCACATAAATGATGCAACTAAGACTAATCATTAGGACCTGCACCTCAAAGATCTACTAAAAATGTTCTCTCAGAGAGGTCGTGGAGTCCTCTCTCCTAGTGATTGATTGAATTGATCCTCCAGGGCACAAAGAATTCACCTTCATTATATATTTATTATGTATTTATTAAAAGTTTTTTATATAGCACAGCAAATTCCGGTGCACTTTACAATTGGAAACAACAATGATATAACAAAACTGGGTAATAACAAACAGTCATAGAGGTAGGAAGGCCCTGCTCACAAGCTTACAATCTATAGGGAAATAGGCATGTATACACAAGGATAGGTGCTATCTATTGCATAGTTGTCCGCCAGATTTCAAAGGTTCTTGGTGGGCTGAATGATATGGTCATACAGCAATGATGAACCGGGGTCGAGAGGAAGGGAGAGTGAAGAATAAGAAGACGTGTGAGGATATGTGTGGACTGTGCAGAGTGGATGCAATTTGATAGGAAGGTTTCTGAAAGTTATGTGGGCGGTTCTGGAATTTTATATGCTTGCCTGAAGAGGTGAGTTTTCAGGGAATACTTGAAGGTTTAGAGACTAGAGGAGAGTCTTATTGTGCGTGGTAGGGCATTCCACAGAGTGGATGCAGCCCGTTGAAAGTCTTGCAATTGTGAGTGGGAGCGAGTAATGAGTGTGGATGAGAGACGCAGGTCTTGTGAAGTGCGAAAAGGTCGGGTTGGGAGATATTTTGGGATAAGCAAAGTGATGTACATTGGTGTAGTTTGGTTAATGGCCTTGTGTGTGAGTAAAATTATTTTATATTGAATACGGTAGAATACAGGTAACCAACTTCATAACTTAATGTTGGCCATAATAGGAGTTAGTGTGGATATTAGTACGCAGTCCTAGAGTTCTTTAGGAGCAAAATAGAGAACCATCTTTATTTTATGCGCAGAACCTCTAGCACACATCTCCCAATGAATAATCATGCACATAGAGGTATTTAAATAGCATCATTTGGCCACTAATGATGTCATTTTTCAGATGATTTTTTTGTAAAAAGCTCAAAATGGATTTTATTATATGGCTATATGATTTTTGATGATGTATTGCTGGAAAAAAGTTTTTTGAACTTGGAGATGGGAGTTACGAGTGTTTTTAACTGAAACTTGCATAAGAACAATTTAAAATCAGATTTCAGATATGTTGCTGTACACCAAAATAATCTAGAGGCTTTTTTAAAAAACACGTGTTTTCTATAATTTTTCCCACCATTAAAACAATAGTAAAATTGCACAAAATCAACAATTTGACACATTTTAAGAACCGCAAACACTTTGCTTGTGGCCACTTACAGCCCGGTAAACTGCTATACAATCTTATTTGCCAGTTTTCTTCGGTCCAGTGATTTCCCCACTTTCCCACACACCTCTCCTCAAGTCTCCCAAAGTAGATTTTTTTTTGTCTGGGTGCCACAATAAGCATTTTCTAATTGAATAGCAAGGGTCATGGGAGCTTGTATAATGAAAATATCCTACAACACTTTAAGTTTACCTGCCGTAAAATCTCAACTTAATGCCGATAATTGAATCAGTCCCGAAATGTGGGAAAATAAAAACATGCGCATTTGCAATATACTGATGATCTGTGATGTACACGTATTACACTTTAAACATGACTATAGTTTTATATTCAACAACATGCAATAGTATTGTGACATGATTATCACATAACCTTTAAGATTAACAAGAAAGTTTTTCTTAGTATTATCATAGGAGAGAGAAACAGAAGTGAGACTTCAGTAAATTACAGGATAAAGCCCTCCCAATGACATTTAATATGATAATTTCCTAATATTTAATTAAACCAACAGAAAGGAATTTAAAAATAAGCTTTGCTGAAATTTTTTTTTTTTACCGTTAAATTAAATATAAATGGCCACATTTGAATATAGAAAAAGGCCATCTGGAAAAGGAATTACAGTACATCTATTCATGAAGTTATAAATATTGTGCTGGAGAGGGCTTGGGTCTCACTAAAATTGCTTGCTTTTCTGTGGGATCAGCTCCTACGAGAGGAAAACAAGACCTGCATATTCTGCACCTGCATTAGTAATTTGGAACTCCGGGCTTTCTGGATTGCACAGCTCCAAGTGGAAAAATAGAAGTCTTGGTTTTCCAGCCCACTCAGATCCAGCAGGAAGTCAGAAGCAGGAAATGGGTTTAAAACTCCCATACACCCACTGCACGTTGTACCGATGCCTGTTAGAGGCCAGTGAGTAGGTTGCAGTATTATAGTGACAGGGACTGTGGATGTTGGCTGTGTCAGGAGAGCATGGCGGATGATGGCTGCAGGTCATTGCAGCAGAATGACTGTTGATCACGGGGACTGCTAAGACATTTACTTTAATTTGTTGATTGTAAGTTATGTACCCGTGTGACCAGTCCCAAGCCTGTGTATGCTATATTCAGACACTGCGTTTTACCGGAAAACCTGCCTACCGAGTACTTATTTCAAGTCCCTGTTTTACATTAGATACTTATTACATGTTAACATACAGTAACACAAGTTTCAATTTTATCACAAAAGAAAATAAGTTGACATGTTACACTCACAATCCCCATGGCAAAATCTGAGTTAAAATGCAGAATACTCCAGCAACTACATGAATTGACACCTCCTTCACTGAACTCTTTTCCTGTGGCCACAACACTCTCTCGTTTAATTTTTCTTGAGTCAAGAAATAATTTTGTTAGCTTTCTCTTCTATAATGTGAAATTACCTCGTTTCAGAGAGATTGAATATCTCCCACCCGGATCTGCTAATGCTCAAGTGTTTATGTAAATGAAATATGCTGATGTTAGCATTGCATACGCTGTATTTGTGATAAGTGTAAGGCCGGAAAATATGAAGCTTATCATTTGTGCAAACCTGTGATTTACAGAATATGGAAATGCAGAGAAGAGAGAGAAACGAATGCAAAAATCCCAAACTACAGTACATTAAACAGCATTGTTTGACTCAACTCATTCCATTTCTCAAATTGCCGTAAAAATGTTTCTAACTACTGTAAAAGGATAACATTATCGGACAATTTCACTATAAAATGTTGAATCAAATAGTTAACTTTAGCAGTACATTATCAATTTTCTTTTTCAATGTACTATAATTATGCATTTCTAATTACTTACGAAAAAATGAGAGCACTCTCAGCAGACAATTAGAACATTTTCACTAATATTTAGGGTCATATTTATCACAATCCGCAATGAGACAATTGACTACATTGCAGGGATATATCAATAATTACATGCAGAGATAGAGCTTGCCAGAAAGCTCTGTTCCTGCGAATCCTTTTACCACAATATCTTTTGAAAAATAACCTGAATTTTTGTCCATGGATTTGCTGCTGGATACTCCCCACTACCCACCCACCCCCATTCCTCCACCTCCGATTAAACTTTCCTGCAGCTAGAACCGGTGATCAGTGATGCAGGAGGGCAGCCGGTCATCAGATCCCGTGCTCTGCTGTGACCTCTAGAGCTGTAAAGTGAGCTGATGCTTCACAGCACCACTTTACTGCACCAGGGGTCACCGCACGATCACAACATACTCCATGATCGGCTGCAATTACTGGATCACCAATTATCAGACCCTGGGTGAAACAAATTCCCAGACTCTTGGTGAAACAATGGTATTATTTTTTTTTTTACACAGTGATCAGCCTGTGTGTCTATCAGACACACATGGCTGATCACAGGGGACAGATCCGAGCACAGACTTCACTGTCAGCAGGCAAAGAAAGCTGTGCAGAAGTCAGGGAACTGGAGGGAAGTCTGGATAATGTTATATCAAGATAGCGTTATTATCACAGGGCTCCTTTCATTACTGAATTTATATTTTTTGTAAATTCAGGCAGTTCGCATTTCCAATTACATAGTTACATAGTTACATAGTTGGTGAGGTTGAAAAAAGTCAAGATGTCCATCGAGTTCAACCTGTATTATAAATTTATATATCACTTAGATGCTGTAGCCTTGGATATTTCCATCAGTCAGGAATCTATTTAATCCATTCTTGAACTCATCTAGTGAGTCCACCACTACTACCTCCTCTGGTAGGGAATTCCAGATCTTTACTGTTCTTACTGTGAAGAACCCTTTCCTCCATTGTGTATGACATTTTTTTTTCTTCCAAACCTCAGGGGGTGTCCTTGTATCCTGTGTAGTGTTTTTTTTTTTTAAAACAGATCGTCTGATAAGTCCTTGTATTGTCCCTTAATGTATTTATAAATGTTAATAATGTCCCCTCTCAGCCTCCTCTTTTCCAATGTAAACATATCTAACCTTGTTAGTCTTTCCTCATAATTCAGTGCCTCTAACACCTTAACCAGTTTGGTGGCTCGTCTCTGAACCATTTCGAGTTCCAAGATATCTTTTTATAGTGAGGTGCCCAGAACTGTACACAATATTCCAAGTGTGGCCGCACCAATGATTTATACAGAGGCAGGATTACACTCTCATCCTTTGTCTCCATACCCCGTTTTATGCATGATAACACCTTATTAGCCTTTGTTGCTGCATTTTGACATTGCGTTCTGCTACTAAGTCTATTATCGATGAGCACCCCCAAATCCTTTTCAACGATGGTTATCCCTACATTTTCCCCATTTAATTTATAGGCTGCCTGATTATTCTTAGTCCCAAAATGCATAAATTTACATTTTTCTATATTGAAACTCATTCTCCATTTGTCTGCCCAGACCTCCAGTCTTGATAAATCATTCCGTAGAGACTCAACAACCTTGAATTAATTACTCAACACAGTTTAGTATCATCTACGAAAATTGACACTGTGCTTTCTAGGCCCACTCCCGGGTCATTAATGAATATATTATACAGCAATGACCTGAGTATTGAACCCTGCGGTATTCCACTAAGCACTGAGGACCATTCAGAAAACAAGTATTGGTAATGTGATCTGGAATGCGAATTGAAGGGCTTGGAGGGAAATTTTGATAATTCTCCTCCAATTGCCCTTTAGTACATTCCTGTGATACTAAAATAATGTGAAAACACCTTTTCACATTACTTTAGTCAAAATACTAATGATACATATGGCCGTTAAACAAAGTGTTTCACAATGATTCCCTAAATGGACAACACTGAGTAAGAAACAGCATAGTACAACCCATGGCTACTTGTAATTAGAGTTTGCAATCCTGGAAGCAATTTTGAACATACATTGCAGACAGTAGGGTGGTTAGAACTACAGATGAGTGGGTTCGGATTTACTCGGTTCTTAACGCCAGAATTATTGCAAGTTCTTTTTTTCTGGATTTTTCTTATTGGCTAACCAAAACACGTGACTTCCGTGAGCCAATAAGGAGATTCGGATAAATCCGAGTAAATCCGAGTAAAACCGAACCCGCTCATCTCTAGAACTATTTTGAGAAAGATTTGAGCCCTCCTTGTTCCCTGATATTTGAGTTCTACTTTAGAAATGAGATACTGCATCATCCATAAAGGCTTCACATTGATATTTTGGAATACATTCACACAATCAGGAGAATGGCTTCTTTAGGAACAGGATACTGGGGGTCATTCCGAGTTGATCGCACGTAGCAACTTTTGCTGCCCGTGCGATCAACTAGACGCCGCCTATGGTATTTTTGCATACCAAGGCTGCGATCGCTTGTGAAGCCCTGCTATGCTAAAAAAAAAATTTGTAGAACAAGACCAGGGTATGACTTACTTACCCTGTGCGATGACGTCAGACATCCACACTCCAAACGCCTCGACACACCTGCGTTCAGATCTTCATGCCCAGAAAATGGTGAGTTGACGCCCTGGAACGCCTTCCTCCTGTCAATCTTCTTGCGGTCGCCGCTGTGACCCCTTTCTTCGCTAGCGGCATTGCTGCTCGTCGCCGGGCGTCGCTGGGCAATGACACACCTGCACAATGCGGGCGCGTGCATGCATGGTTCCAACCCCGATCACACGGCTGCGATGAAGCACAGCGTGCGATCGGGTCGGAATGATCCCCACTATTAGCTGATACGCTGTTATATTAATAATTTGTGTTGATGTTTCCTTGGTATAGAAAGTGTGGAATTCCTTTATTTGTAGCTTCATTGTATCTAGTGGATGATTATGAAGACATGTATTCCAGACACTGAACCTCATTCAGGTTGAATCGCAAAACGCGATCCAACCACAAAAATTACAAAGAGGATGCGGGCGCATGCGCTGGGCCCGTCCGACACATGCACCTGCATATTTTGCGGGCGCCCGCAGAAAATGTGAATGCCTCTGTCTATCAATCAGTCAGAGACGTTCGCGGGGCGGGAACGCTCCGTTTCCTAGGCGGAGACAGAGCGTTGCGGGGTTGCGGCCTAAAAACGGGTGCGGCGGTAGTCGAACAGGGGGCGTGGCATGGGCGTGATCGGGCAGCTGAGTGACATCACACGCAGCTGATGCAATCACAAAAATGGCGGCAAGCCTCCTGCAGGCGCAGCCAGGCTGCGCCAGCAGGAGGCTACCCTATTTGTAGCGATCACGCCGAAATTGCGGAACAATTTCAGCGTGGTTATGGCGGGGGGCGGCGGTTTGTATGCTGGGCAGTCTTGCCTTGCGATGGGCGACCCCCAGCATGCGATCAAAAGGATTGCAATCCCTGATACTTAGCAGAATTTGCAATCCTTACTGAATTGGGTCCATTATTTGCTCCCGTCCCAGAGACCAGACAATGAAAATAAAGCATTTAGATCAGTGATTTTCAACCTTTTTTTAATCGTGGCACATCGAACAATATTTTAAAATTGCCAAGGCACACCATCCCCACAGAAAAAAACAAAACACACACATTGGCCCTCACAATAAAAAAAAAATACAAATCCACACATACATTGGCCTACACAGAAAAAACAATCACATTGCTCCCCACATAAATCAATCACATTTATCCCCACATAAATCCTATTGCTCCCCACATGAATTATTCACACTGTTCCCCCCAAAAATCCATAAATTCTTATTCTCCCCACATAAATCCTATTGAAATCCTATTGTTCCCCACAAGAGCAATAAAATATCAAATATTATTCTCAGCTGTCCTACTCCCTGTCACTCAGTGGCGGGGGTTGTTCATAGTGGAGTTCCGCGAATTCTGAGCAGTGGGCGGTCGGGCAGGTTTGGATGTGGGTGGGCAAGGAAAGCTGTGTAGGCAGGCAGGAGCTGGAAGATGTGTATTCCGGTCGGATGGGCTGGCTGGGTGGTGAGACGCAGCGGCTGTGACCTATGATATCACATCGTTTTCAAGGCATAGGTCATGGAGGTAGCACGACTGATCCTCTAAGTAGAGCTCGGGCCAACAGTTCACTCTGAAGGTGCAGGAAGCTGCTCTGGCTCCGCGGCACACCTTGCAACTGGTCGCGGCACACTAGTGTGCCACGGCACACTGGTTGAAAAAGCCTGATTTAGCTCATAAACCTTTTTATGGTACAGTAATATACTGTTTTGACAATATTTTTAAGGTTAACTAGACATTGACCCCTCCTTTAGGTTTTCTTGTTGTACTGCCACCTAAATCATCCATATACACAATTTTGTATATCAGATTTCTTATGTTCAAACAATGGGGGTAATTCTGAGTTGATCGCAGCAGGATTTTTGTTAGCAGTTGGGCAAAACCATGGGGGTAATTCCAAGTTGATCGCAGCAAGAATTTTGTTAGCAGTTGGCCAAAACCATGTGCACTGCAGGGGAGGCAGATATAACGTGCAGAAAGAGATAGATTTGGGTGTGGTGAGTTAAATCTGCAATCTAAATTGCAGTGTAAAAGTAAAGCAGACAGTATTTACCCTGCACAGAAACAAAATAACCCACCCAAATCTAACTCTCTCTGCAAATGTTATATCTTCCCCCCTGCAGTGCACATGGTTTTGCCCAACTGCTAAAAAATTCCTGCTGCGATCAATTTTGGAATTACCCCCATGTGCACTGCAGGTGGGGCAGATATAACATGTGCAGAGAGAGTTAGATTTGGGTGTGGTGTGTTCAATCTGCAATCTAAATTGCAGTGTAACAATAAATCAGCCAGTGTTTACCTTACACAGAAACAATATAACCCACCCAAATCTAACTGTCTCTGCACATGTTATATCTGCCTCCCCTGCAGTGCACATGGTTTTGCCCAACTGCTAATAAAAATCCTGCTGCGATCAACTCAGAATTACCCCCTATATTATTTCAATATTGTGCCAAATTGTCCTCTTACTCGGACATGGAGCAACTCTTGTCACAATCTGTACATTGTGTGTGAGATGTGACTTTTGGGAGCTGGGCACGGAAAAAAGACAGAAGGAAACTTTTTAAGTTGTTGGAGCTGTTTATGGTAACCGCCCTTCTAAATCCTCATTTTCAGCACCAGCAATATACTGGCTGGGCGAGGTGCAGGCTGCACCAATATGGTCATACATGGAATATTTTTCTCATGAATCCTGAGTAAAGAAGACTGGCGGGCAGATGTATTAACCTGGAGAAGGCATAAGGAAGTGATAAACCAGTGATAAGTGCAAGGTGATAAACACACCAGCCAATCAGCTCCTAACTGTTAATTTACATATTGGTGCTGATTGGCTGGTGCATGTATCACCTTGCATTTATCACTGGTTTATCACTTCCTTATGCCTTCTCCAGGTTAATACATCTGCCCCAAAATACACTATAGATAATCCTAATTGTATTCCTTTCAATGCCACTCATGACTATAGCTATTACACAGCTGTAGCAAGCAATGGTTCTGAGAGAGAGGGGAGGAGGGTACAAATTACCCAGGCCTAGGGCTGATGGAGGGTATAGTGGGATCCAGGGATTCCCTTACTTGTCAGCAGCAGCTGCAGCTCTTCTCCTCAGCCCAGCATACGCTGCAGTGTGGCCATAGAGGTGCCATATTTTTCAGTACCATTGTTTTCAGTATTTACCATGAAATAATACCATATTTAAAAAAAAAAAAAAAAATCAGTATTTTTTTCTAAGGGTGCATGACCACGCTTCCTTGTTTAGGCCACGCCACCTGAAAAATATCTGGGCCCAGACCTGCTCTCTACTGCCCTGTGTTAAATTGGTACCCTGCTTGATACAGTTTGTGTTACTATTTCACATTGTTACAGCACTTTACCTAATGTCCTCCAAACTGCAATACAGTTTGCTTATCCTATCACATAACTAGAAAGCCATTCATTGGCTTCAATTTCACTCTGCATTATCGGTGCAATATCGGTTGTGTGTATTTTCGGTTGTGTGTATTAGCGGTAGAGATGTGCGGCTGGCACTTTTCGTGTTTTGGTTTTGGTTCAAATTCCCCGCTCGTGTTTTGGTTTTGGATTGGTTTTGACAAAACCACCCTTTCGGGTTTTGGTTTTGTATCTGGATGATTTTTGAAAAATCATAAAAACAGCTAAAATCACAGAATTTGGGGGTAATTTTGATCCTACGGTATTATTAACCTCAATAACATTCATTTCCACTCATTTCCAGTCTATTCTGAACACCTCACATCTCACAATATTGTTTTTAGGCCAAAAGGTTGCACCAAGGTGGCTGTATGACTAAGCTAAGCGACCCAAGTGGGCAGCACAAACACCTGGCCCATCTAGGAGTGCACTGCAGTGTCAGACAGGATGGCACTTAAAAAAACTAGGCCCCAAACAGCACATCATGCAAAGAAGAAAAAGAGGTGCAATGAGGTAGCTGGATGACTAAGCTAAGCGACACAAGTGTGCGGCACAAACACTTGGCCCATCTAGGGTTGGCATTGCAGTCCCACTGCACTAATGGCGGATACCGGACGCACGTCTAACACCAGCATAGTTGTTATGGCCTCAGTAATCCGCTTTGCAACACGGTATATATATATATATATATTGTTATGATTCTGATACTCAGGTCTGGGGTGATCTTATACGGTAGGACCTGAATACCAGAACAAAATGCTGGGAAAGGGGAATGGAAAGGGAATAGCCCCTGGCACCCTATCTCCGTTGTCTCGCCCGTGCTGTCAGTACACTCTTGCGAGACTATGGTTGCTTGGGCCCATGGCAGCCGCGTTTGAAGGGCGGATTACGTCTGCCCAACTCCGATGCCCTCTCAGGTCTTAATGAGAGACAAAGAGTGAACCGAGACAGGGTGATAACAAGGGGCCCTCTAACTGAACAACAAAGCCAGGGGCTACTAACAAAGCTGAAACTAAAGTATGCGCGGATTTCAGCCAGGGAAAAGAACAACAAAGGAAATGCTGTCCACACGCCGACACAATACTTTTGTGTATTGGCGGTGACAGCATAAGCAGAACCCTCTGCAAAACACCAGTGACAGATATAACCAAGGAATACAGCGGCCTAGGCCGACGGACGCGGGAGAGCCGCTATTCACGGAACTGGTACAAATACTGGCAAACGGACAGGAACCCCCAACGCTGCCGACACAGACTCTCAGAACTGGAGGACAGGCAGAATCCCAAACGACAAACCGGTGGACCCCAAGAAGCCAGAAACTCGACCAGGCATAGGCAAAGCCACAGGACTTCTGGACAGGAACGCTTCACGGCAGGACACGGAATCAGACACAGGAATCGACACAGGGACTGACACAGGAATCGACACAGGAAGCAGCTAGACAGACACTGCTAGACTGGAGCTCAGGAACTGGCAGGAACAAGCTCAGAACTCAAGCAGACTGGAAACCTAGAAATATCACCAGCGTCTGTGAATTGCACTCAGCCAGCATATCACAGAGAGGCCTAATTAATTATGTCATGCAGCTGCCCTGTTGCATGACTCCAAACTGACAAGATGCAATTAGCAGCCAGGTGAGGCTGAACACATGGGAACAGACTGCAATTACACAAACTGACCACTGACAGCAAACAATAATCCTCTAAACCAGAGCAAAGGGAAATCCTGGCATGCAAGAGAACTATAAACATAAAATAGGAATGAACCACTACCTGTGGTTCATAACATATATATATATATATATATATATATATACTAGGTGCTTCATCGCGCCCTACTGGCGCTCTTCACACCGTCGCAAGGGGCTACGCCCCCTTAACCCTTGCATGCCTTTCTGGGGTTCAATATTTGTATTATATGGAGTATTACCTACATTCCTTTGTTAGTGGTTAAATATTGCACAATGAAAGGGCGTGCGGTGGTGTAGGAGGCGCAGCCCCTTGCAACGGCGTGAACAGCACCTGCAGGGCACAATGTACAGAATGTAGCGGGTGCGGGGGGGACTGCGGATGGGGGAGGGTGTCTGTAGATGCTGCGGGTGGAGGGGGGCGGATGCGGGTGGGGGCGGATGGGGATGGGTCGGGAGGTGCTGCTGGTGGGGGAGGGTCAGAGGAGTGGGGGCTGCAGATGGGGGAGGGGTCCGGAGGCACTGCAGGTGGGGGAGGGGCAGGGGTGCCAGGGGTGGGGGAGGGGCAGGTGTGGAGATGTTGCTGTTGCGGATGGGTGAAGGGTTCCGGAGGTGCTGTTGGATGGGAAGGGGCAGTGGTTCCGGGCGTGGGGAAGGGGTTCCGGAGGTGCCGCAGGTGGTGGAGGGGCAGGTGCGGGGGTGCCGTGGGTGGGGGAGGGGGGACCGCAAATGAACTAGGGTGTCTGCAGATGCTGCGGATGGAGGGGGGGCAGGTGTGGGATTAGACATAAATGGGGGTGGATGATGGAGGGGGTCTGGAGGTGCTGTGGGTGGTGGAGGGGCGAGGGAGTGGGAGCCGCAGGTGGTGTAGGGGGTGTGGAGGCACAGCGTGTGGGGGAGGGGTGGAGTGCCGCATGTGGTGGAGGGGAAGGTGCGGAGGCGTGGTGCATTGGGGAGGGGCCTGGAGACGCTGCGGGTGCTGTACCTGCCAAAAAGGTAGTTGGAGGGTATGCAGTAACAGGGCCAGGACAGGGGTGACAGGGGCCAGGACAGGGGTGATGGGGTCAGAACAGGAGTGACGGGGCCAGGACAGGGGTGATGGGGGCCAGGACAGGGGCAACTGGGCCAGGACAGAAATGACAGGGACAGGGTAGGGGGTGACAGGGCCAGGGTAGGGGCGGCAGGACCAGGACAGGGGTGACAGGGCCAGGATAGGGTTGACAGGGCAAGCACAGGGGTGACAGGGCCAGGAATAGGGTAACAGGGCCAGGATAAGGGTGACAGGGCCAGGATAAGGGTGAAAGGGCCAGGATAAGGGTGACACTGCAAGGCCAGGGGTGACAGGGACATGACAGAACACAGGGCACGGGAGAGATTGGTATTTGGGACAAAACAGTGGTGACAGACAGATGTGTCTTACCGGAGTCACTGCTGCTGGCTGCTGCTGTTCCACTCCAACTTGTTGGGATCTGCTGCTGCTGGAGACTTGGCATGGCTGACTCTCTCAGGCTGGAGCCCTGCTTCCTCTGCCCGCCCGCATCCCTCCCCCCCTCCCAGGGCCGGACTGGCCATCTGGCACTTCTTGCAAATGCCAGAAGGGCCGATGGCCACTTGGGCCGGTCCAGCGGTCACTGAGACACGCTGCCGCTCAGTCCGGCGGCAGCATATCTCAGCTGTCAGGAGAGGAGAGCAGAGCTCCCGCCAGCGCGGCTGTGTCTGGTGCTGCGGCGGCTTCGTTCAAACCAGCCGCCGGTTCGTGAGCCAATCAGAGCTCGCGGACCGGCAGCCAATCAGAAGCCGCCGGTCCGCGAGCTCTGATTGGCTCAAGAACCAGCGGCTGGTTTGAACGAAGCCGCTGCAGCACCAGACACAGCCGCGCTGGCGGGCGCTCTGCTCTCCTGATTCACCCCCGTCCCTCACAGCCCGGAGGAGCAGCAGCAGCAGTGCAGCAGCGGTAAGTAGCTGCAGCACTGGCTGCTGTGGGGACAATTGTATATCTGGCACTGTGGGGGCAATTGGCTGGCACTGTGGGGCATTTGTATACCTGGCACTGTGGGGGCAATTGTTTACCTGGCACTGTGGGGGCATTTGTATACCTGGCACTGTGGGGGCAATTGTTTACCTGGCACTGTGGGGGCATTTGTATACCTGGCACTGTGGGGGCAATTGTTTACCTGGCACTGTGGGGGCATTTGTATACCTGGCACTGTGGGGGCATTTGTATACCTGGCACTGTGGGGGCAATTGTATACCTGGCACTGTGGGGGCAATTGTTTACCTGGCACTGTGGGGGCAAATGTATACCTGGCACTGTGGGGGCAATTGTATACCTGGCACTGTGGGGGCAATTGTTTACCTGGCACTGTGGGGGCAATTGGCTGGCACTGTGGGGCATTTGTATACCTGGCACTGTGGGGGCAATTGTTTACCTTGCACTGTGGGGGCATTTGTATACCTGACACTGTGGGGGCAATTGTGGATCTGGCACTGCACTATTGGGGGCATATAATGTAAATTTCGGCTCATACTGGGTGCTATAATGTAAATTTCGGCTCATACTGGGTGCTATAATGTGAATTTTGGCTCATACTGTGTGGTATAATGTGAAAGAGGCACCAGTACTAGATAGTATAAGGGGTCCTACTATTGTGGTGCATAATGCGTATAAGGGGTGTATGGTGTGATAAACTACACTGAAGGACACGCCCCCTTTTGAGTGGCCACGCCCCCTTTTCCGGAGCGCGCACGCCTTCGGCACGTGCTTATTTACAAACTTCACATTTACATACCCCCACTTAAAAATTTCCACTTCAACCACAGGTTGTGTGTATTTTAATAGAAAATGATGTACGCTTGTATGTTGTTAGAATATTAATTATATTTGTAAGAGCATAGACTAATAAGTGGGAGGAGTCAGGAATAGTAAGGGGAGGAGTCACAAAGGTGGGCCTGTGTGCTTAAAAAATGCCAGGGCCTATTTTTAGTCCCAGTCCGGCCCTGCCCCCTCCTCAGTCACACACCGCGGACCTCGCGCAGCTGCCGGGCACTGTGGTAAGGGGAGACTGGGAGTGACTGGTTAGCCCCCAGGAGACGCTGCGGCTGGAGGGAGGAGGGGGTCGGAGCCTGCAAGCAGCGCGGACTTCTGCAGCACTGGCCGCCAGCTAAACTGTGTGAAGGAGCTGGGTGCAGTTAGTGGTGGGGTTGCCGGGGCTGGGGATAACAGAGGCAGTACGGAACCTGCACAGCGGCAGGTGCCCCACAAAGCTGCAGCTAAGAAGCGTGGAGTGTGCCAGAAAGTGACGCTCCTCCGCGCCAGAGAGACCCTGCTGAGTTTGCTGATGTAGGGGGTCAAGCACACAGTGAGCCGGTGCCCGTCTGTCTGTACAGCATACCCCCTCACACACCCCCATACCTCCCAACTGTCCCGATTTTTGCGGGACAGTCCCATTTTTTGGGGGTCTGTCCCACTGTCCCACCCGCGGGCCGCAGTGTCCGCGGTGGGTGGGGGCAGTTGGGAAGCTCCTGTACTCGCTGTTCTTCTTAGCAGAGCAGCGGTAAATAGATGTTGTGCGCATGCGCACAGCGTCTATTTAGTGGAGACAAAGGGAGAGGGGGCATCAGGGGGTACGGATTAAGGGGGGGTCCAGCAGCAGAGCCGGATTAAGGGGGGGCCCAGGGGTACGTACCGTGGGCCCCACAGTTTTAGGGGGCCCCCTGGCTGGAGTAGCTCTGTCCAAGCTCTGAAGCTCCCCCGTCCTGCCAGCAACAGCAGCAGCATTGTACTACAGTCAGCACACGCTGCTGCGTGTTGGCAGGTCTGTGGTGTTGCAGGGAGGCAGCAGCCTCCCTGCTTTCTTCTGCCTGTGCGGGTGTGTAGGGGGGAGCGACCACCCCCTCTGGATTTGCCCCTAGCTGAGATGCCAAAATCCCATTAAAAAAACAATCCCGGAATTTGCATAAGGGGCGTGGCCACATGGGCACGATTAGGCCACGCCCCAAACCCACAGCAGGCACAGCAATGAGATAGGGCCCCCCTGTCTCAAGTGCCCTGGGCCCCCGGACTCATAATCCACCCCTGGGGGCATGCCAGCAGCTCACAGAGCACTGGGCATGACCCCTCACTGATGAAAACGGGAAACCACGCCCCCTTTTCGTTGGTCACGCCCCATTTTTGCTGCACGTGTGTCCCTCCTTCTGCTTGAAGAAATCTGGGAGGTATGTACCCCTCTCTGCCTGAAGAAAGCTGGGAGGTATGTACCCCTGCCTGTGCCATGCCCATACCATCTGCTTCTGCTCCTAGTCTGCTATAGATTTGCCCAGATCTGTGACTCATTTGACTAACTCCGCCCAGTGTTGTGACTCCGCCCAGCATTAGCAAATGAGGCACAAAGTCACAGATCTGGGCTATTATATAGGATATATATATATATATATATATATATATATATATTAGAGATGTGCACCGGACATTTTTCGGGATTTGTGTTTTGGTTTTGGATTCGGTTCCGCGTCCGTGTTTTGAATTCGGACGCGTTTTGGCAAAACCTCCCTGAAATTTTTTTGTCGGATTCAGGTGTGTTTTGGATTCGGGTGTTTTTTTTTCAAAAAACTTTCAAAAACAGCTTAAATCATAGAATTTGGGGATAATTTTGATCCCATAGTATTATTAACCTCAATAACTATAATTTATACTCATTTCCAGTCTATTCTGAACACCTCACACCTCACAATATTATTTTTAGTCCTAAAATTTGCACCGAGGTCGCTGGATGATTAAGCTAAGCGACCCAAGTGGCCGGCACAAACACCTGACCCATCTAGGAGTGGCACTGCAGTGTCAGACAGGATGGCACTTAAAAAAAATAGCCCCAAACATCACATGATGCAGACATAAATAAAAAAAGAGGTGCAAAATGCAATTTTCCTTGGGCCCTCCCACCCACCCTTATGTTGTATAAACAGGACATGCACACTTTAACAAACCCATCATTTCAGCAACAGGGTCTGCCACACGACTGTGACTGAAATGACTGGTTGGTTTGGGCCCCCACCAAAAAAGAAGCAATCAATCTCTCCTTGCACAAACTGGCTCTAAGGAGGCAAGATGTCCACCTCCTCCTCATCCTCCTATTCCTCACCCCTTTCACTGTGTACATCCCCCTCCTCACAGAGTATTAGTTCGTCCCCACTGAAATCCTCCATCTCAGGTCCCTGTGTACTTTCTGGAGGCAATTGCTGGTGAATGTCTCCATGGAGGAATTAATTATAATTCATTTTGATGAACATCATCTTCTCCACATTTTGTGGAAGTAACTGCGTACGCCGATCGCTGACAAGGTGACCGGCTGCACTAAACACTCTTTCGGAGTACACACTGGAGGGGGGGCAACTTAGGTAAAATAAAGCCAGTTTTTGCAAGGGCCTCCAAATTGCCTCTTTTTCCTGCCAGTATACGTACGGACTGTCTGACGTGCCTACTTGGATGCGGTCACTCATATAATCCTCCACCATTCTTTCAATGGTGACAGAATCATATGCAGTGACAGTAGATGACATGTCAGTAATCGTTGGCAGGTCCTTCAGTCCGGACCAGATGTCAGCACTCGCTCCAGACTGCCCTTCATCACCGCCAGTGGGTGGGCTCGGAATTCTTAGCCTTTTCCTAGCAGCCCCAGTTGCAGGAGAATGTGAAGGAGGAGCTGTTGACGGGTCACAATCCGCTTGACTTGACAAGTATCTCACCAGCAGGTCTTTGCACCTCTGCACACTTGTGTCTGCCGGAAAGAGAGATACAACGTAGGCTTTAAACCTAGGATCGAGAACGGTGGCCAAAATGTAGTGCTCTGATTTCAAAAGATTGACCACCCCTGAATCCTGGTTAAGCAAATTAAGGGCTCCATCCACAAGTCCCACATGTCTAGCGGAACAGCTCTGTTTTAGCTCCTCCTTCAATCTCTCCAGCTTCTTCTGCAAAAGCCTGATGAGGGGAATGACCTGACTCAGGCTGGCAGTGTCTGAACTGACTTCACGTGTGGCAAGTTCAAAGGGTTGCAGAACCTTGCACAACGTTGAAATCATCCTCCACTGCACTTGAGTCAGGTGCATTCCCCCTCCTTTGCCTATATCATAGGCAAATGTATAGGCTTGAATGGCCTTTTGCTGCTCCTCCCTCCTCTGAAGCATATAGAGGGTTGAATGACACCTCGTTACCACCTCTTGCTTCAGATGATGGCGGGGCAGGTTCAGGAGTGTTTGCTGGTGCTCCAGTCTTCGGCACGCGGTTGCTGAATGCCGAAAGTGGCCCGCAATTCTTCGGGCCACCGACAGCATCGCCCCTGTCGTTTTTTAAATAAGTCTGCACCACCAAATTCAATGTATGTGCAAAACATGGGACGTGCTGGAATTTGCCCACATGTAATGCACGCACAATATTGGTGGCGTTGTCCGATGTCACAAATCCCCAGGAGAGTCCAATTGGGGTAAGCCATTCTGCGATTACGTTCCTCAGTTTCCGTAAGAGGTTGTCAGCTGTGTGCCTCTTATGGAAAGCGGTGATACAAAGCGTAGCCTGCCTAGGAACGAGTTGGCGTTTGCGAGATGCTGCTACTGGTGCCGCCGCTGCTGTTCTTGCTGCGGGAGGCAATACATCTACCCAGTGGGCTGTCACAGTCATATAGTCCTGAGTCCTCCCTGCTCCACTTGTCCACATGTCCGTGGTTAAGTGGACATTGGGTACAACTGCATTTTTTAGTACACTGGTGACTCTTTTTCTGAGGTCTGTGTACATTCTCGGTATCGCCAGCCTAGAGAAATGGAACCTAGATGGTATTTGGTACCGGGGACACAGTACCTCAAGCAATTCTCTAATTCCCTGTGAATCAACGGTGGATACCGGACACACGTTTAACACCACCGCAGCTGCCAAGACCTGAGTTATCCGCTTTGCAGCAGGATGACTGCTGTGATATTTCATCTTCCTCGCAAAGGACTGTTGGACAGTTAATTGCTTACTGTAAGTAGTACAAGTGGTCTTCCGACTTCCCCTCTGTGATGATGTTCGACTCCCAGCAGCAACAACAGCAGCGCCAGCAGCAGTAGGCGTTACACTCAAGGATCCATCGGAGGAATCCCAGTTAGGAGAGGACTCATCAGACTTGCCAGTGACATGGCCTGCAGGACTATTGGCATTCCTGTCTAAGGAGGAAATTGACACTGAGGGAGTTGGTGGTGTGGTTTGCAGGAGCTTGGGTACAAGAGGAAGGGATTTAGTTGTCAGTGGACTGCTTCCGCTGTCACCCAAAGTTTTTGAACTTGTCAATGACTTCTGATGAATGCGCTCCAGGTGGCGTATAAGGGAGGATGTTCCTAGGTGGTTAACGTCCTTACCCCTACTTATTACAGCTTGACAAAGGCAACACACGGCTTGACACCTGTTGTCCGCATTTCTGTTAAAATAATTCAACACCGAAGAGGTGACATTTTTTTGTAATTTGACCAGGCATGTCAATGGCCATATTCGTCCCACAGACAACAGGTGTCTCCCCGGGTGCCTGACTTAAACAAACCACCTCACCATCAGAATCCTCCTTGTCAATTTCCTCTTCAGCGCCAGCAACACCCATATACTCATCCTGGTGTACTTCAACAGTGACATCTTCAATTTGACTATCAGGAACTGGACTGCGGGTGCTCCTTCCAGCACTTGCAGGGGGCGTGCAAATAGTGGAAGGTGCCACCTCTTCCCGTCCAGTGTTGGGAAGGTCAGGCATCGCAACCTACACAATTGGACTCTCCTTGGGGATTTGTGATTTAGAAGAACGTACAGTTCTTTGCTGTGCTTTTGCCAGCTTAAGTCTTTTCATTTTTCTAGCGGGAGGATGAGTGCTTCCATCCTCATGTAAAGCTGAACCACTAGCCATGAACATAGGACAGGGCCTCAGCCATTCCTTGTCACTCTGTGTCGTAAATGGCATATTGGCAAGTTTACGCTTCTCATCAGACGCTTTTAATTTAGATTTTTGGGTCATTTTACTGAACTTTTGTTTTTTGGATTTTACATGCTCTCTACTATGACATTGGGCATCGGCCTTGGCAGATGACATTGACGGCATTTCATCATCTCTGCCATGACTAGTGGCAGCAGCTTCAGCACGAGGTGGAAGTGGATCTTGATCTTTCAATATTTTACCCTCCACATTTTTGTTCTCCATTTTTTAATGTGTGGAATTATATGCCAGTAATATATCAATAGCAATGGCCTACTGTACTGTACTATATATGTATACTGTTGGTCACCAAAATGCTGTAATACTAGAAGCTATAGAAAAGTATATATATTATTGTATATATCAGTACAGAGCGGTGTAACTGTGATCCATGTGTCCTGACAAGCAGTATAGAAGCTATAGAAAAGTATATATATTATTGTATATATCAGTACAGAGCGGTGTAACTGTGACCCATGTGTCCTGACAAGCAGTATAGAAGCTATAGAAAAGTATATATATTATTGTATATATCAGTACAGAGCAGTGTAACTGTGACACATGTGTCCTGACAAGCAGTATAGAAGCTATAGAAAAGTATATATATTATTGTATATATCAGTACAGAGCGGTGTAACTGTGACCATGTGTCCTGACAAGCAGTATAGAAGCTATAGAAAAGTATATATATTATTGTATATATCAGTACAGAGCGGTGTAACTGTGACCATGTGTCCTGACAAGCAGTATAGAAGCTATAGAAAAGTATATATATTATTGTATATATCAGTACAGAGCGGTGTAACTGTGATCCATGTGTCCTGACAAGCAGTATAGAAGCTATAGAAAAGTATATATATATTATTGTATATATCAGTACAGAGCGGTGTAACTGTGACACATGTGTCCTGACAAGCAGTATAGAAGCTATAGAAAAGAATATATATTATTGTATATATCAGTTCAGAGCAGTGTAACTGTGACCCATGTGTCCTGACAAGCAGCATAGAAGCTATAGAAAATAAGAAAAGTATATATAATATTGTATATATCAGTACAGAGCTGTGTAACTGTGACCCATGTGTCCTGACAAGCAGTATAGAAGCTATAGAAAAGTATATATATTACTGTATATCAGTACAGAGCGGTGTAACTGTGACACATGTGTCCTGACAAGCAGTATAGAAGCTATAGAAAATAAGAAAAGTATATATTATCAATGTATATATCAGTACAGAGCTGTGTAACTGTGACCCATGTGTCCTGACAAGCAGTATAGAAGCTATAGAAAAGTATATATATTACTGTATATCAGTACAGAGCGGTGTAACTGTGATACGTGCCCTGACAAGCAGTATAGAAGCTATAGAAAAGTATATATATTATTGTATATATCAGTACAGAGCGGTGTAACTGTGACCCATGTGTGTCCTGACAAGCAGTATAGAAGCTATAGAAAAGTATTTAAAATTATTGTATATATCAGTACAGAGCAGTGTAACTGTGACCCATGTGTCCTGACAAGCAGTATAGAGGCTATAGAAAAGTAAATATATTATTGTATATATCAGTACAGAGCAGTGTTACTGTGACCCATCTGTCCTGACAAGCAGTATAGAGGCTATAGAAAAGTATATATATTATTGTATATATCAGTACAGAGCGGTGTATCTGTGACCATGTGTTCTGACAAGCAGTATAGAAACTATAGAAAAGTATACTGTATAACTGTGACCATGTGTCCTGACAAGCAGTATAGAGGCTATAGAAAAGTATATATATTATTGTATATATCAGTACAGAGCGGTGTAACTGTGACAGGTGTCCTGACAAGCAGTATAGAAGCTATAGAAAAGTATATATATTATTGTATATACAGGTTGAGTATCCCATATCCAAATATTCCGAAATACGGAATATTCCAAATTACGGACTTTTTTGAGTGAGACTGAGATAATGAAACCTTTGTTTTCTGATGGCTCAATGTACACAAACTTTGTTTAATACTCAAAGTTATTAAAAATATTGTATTAAATGACCTTCAGGCTGTGTGTATAAGGTGTATATCAAACATAAATGAATTGTGTGAATGTACACACACTTTGTTTAATGCACAAAGTTATAAAAAGTATTGGCTAAAATTACCTTCAGGCTGTGTGTATAAGGTGTATATGTAACATAAATGCATTCTGTACTTAGATTTAGGTCCCATCACCATAATATCTCATTATGGTATGCAATTATTCCAAAATACGGAAAAATCCCATATCCAAAATTCTTCTGGTCCCAAGCATTTTGGATAAGGGATACTCAACCTGTATCAGTACAGAGCAGTTTAACTGTGACCATGTGTCCTGACAAGCAGTATAGAAGCTATAGAAAAGTATATATTATATACTGGTTGTCCCCAGTCCCCACAATGCAGCACACTGATCAGATATTTGCAGCACACTGAGCACAGATATGGAGCGTTTTCAGGCAGAGAACGTAGATATTTTCAGCACACTGAGCACAGATTATTTGCAGCACACTGAGCACAGATATTTTCAGCACACTAAGCATAGATTACGGAGCTTTTCAGGGAGAGAACGCTGCCACGTCCTCTCCGTTCAATCTCCAATGCACGAGTGAAAATGGCGGCAATGTGCGGCTCCTTATATAGAATACGAATCTCGCGAGAATCCTGCCGTATATGTCCAGTGATACTTCCGTATATATATATATATATATATATATATATATAGATATCCAAAATAAACGGCACTCAGGGACTGTCATATATGCAAAGACATGTATTGAAGTCAGATCAAACGTAAACGTTTTCGGGGACACAGCCCCTTCGTCAGGATCAAAAGACAATAACAGTTAAAACAAACACAAACACACATTTAAATACCTTATTGTAACTCACCTGTCCATGTCCGCTCATCAGAGCCGCAGGCGCCGGCAAACGACAGTGACGTGCTTCCTGTGAAGACAGGAACCGTTACCATGGAGACCGCTGGCTTGCGTTCCGCATGACCGGACTTCCTGTTCTTGACACCAGCCTGTCCTGCGCATGCTCCAACACCCGGGATCTGCGAGAAGAGGAGCAGAGAGAAACAAAGAATAACAGACACTGTGGATAACAACATAAACTATTAATAACAACAGACAAACTATTACTAACAACAGACTAACTCACATAAACCACAAAATAGCCATATATGAGAACATTCAAATAGAACATTTACATAATGAATGATAATAAAGTCAGATGGGTTAAAGAGCCATACTCAATTCTCAAAAATTATAGGGTGTTCCAATTAATTTTCTCATTAAGCCCCATCGGGTAAATAGTACCCAATCGCATAATCCATTGGGATTCTTTAATTAACAGATTTTTAGATCTGTTCCCCCCACGTAATGATGCTGGAACATGATCAATAATAAAATATTTCAAAAAGGACAGGGGGTGGCCCATTTCCCTAAAATGCTTAGCAACAGGTTGATCAATAGATCTCCCCTCGAGAGTGAGACGAATGGCGGAATGATGTGCCGCCATGCGTTCACTAAATTTACGGATAGTTTGACCAACGTAGTACAACCCACATGGGCAAACTATCACGTAAACCACGAATGCAGTACTACAAGTGAGTACATGTCTAATCTCATATGTCTTATCTATGTGAGGATGCTTAAAGGACTTACAAGCAAGTAAGTGTTTTGCCTAAATCACTTGTAATTCTGGCAATCCTCATCCTCTGAGATAATGGGAGGCCCCGTTTTAAAGATTCAGGGTGAATGCTGGAGGCTTGCAACAGGGTATTTCTGTCTGTGGTTTTATGGTGCACTTCAGTCTCAAATTTGCAGTTGTTAAGCAAAATCCTAACATCTAAAAAAACAGCTTCAGTGGGACTGTAAGAATACGTCAACCGGATTGGAGATTGTGCATCATTAATAACAGCCAACATATTTTCTAAATTCTCTGCACCTCCTGTCCATAACATGAACATGTCATCAATGTATCTGGTGTACCATAATACATTGTGACAAATATTGGGATCCTCAAGGAATGTGACATCCTCGAAACTAAACATAAAAACATTAGCATATGAGGGGGCCACAGGAGACCCCATGGCACACCCCTGCAGCTGTAAATAAAAATTACCATCAAACAAAAAATAGTTTCGTCGTAATGTCAATTCCAAGAGGGTCAAAAAAAGATCATGATTAAACTCTTTAGCATCAAGAAAAGAATTGAGAAACTGACGCATGGCCCCTAAACCCCCCTCGTGGGGTATGGAGGTGTACAAGCTAGAGATATCCATACACACCATCAATGTTCCTGGAGCTACTCCATCGAATTTAGAGAGCTCTAACAGAAACGATGTCGTATCCTTGAGAAACGACTGTTTTTTGGACAATAATGGTTGTAAAACACAATCTAAAAGTTGAGCCACTGGTTGATACAGTGACTCACGTGCTGAAAGGATCGGGCGACCTGGTGGGTGCGCCCTGTCCTTATGCACTTTAGGCAGGGTGTATAGGACGGGGATCTTAGGATGTTGTACCACCAATTTGTTGTAAACCTTAGTAGAAATCAACCGGTCATCACATGCTTTTTTAAGGATGCTATTTAATTCTGATTGGTATTGCTCAGTAGGATCTTTAGGTCATTTTCAAGAAACCTGTTTGTCAGATAATTGTGACATAATTTCTGCTCGGTAGTCACCAATGTCCTGTATGACGATGGCCCCGCCCTTATCGGCTGGCCTGATAACGATGTCGTCATATTGGGCTAGATCTTGTAGTGCCAAAGTCTCCTCTCTCTTTAGGTTATGCCGAATGGCTCCAGGTGCTGCTGTGTATCTCGAAACAGCACCATCAAGTAACCGTCCAAACGTTTTTAGTGACGCATTGTTGGAGACTGGGTCATATTTGGAGCTAGAAGATAACTTTAGAAAAGGGTCCAATATGGTGGTCACCGAGGGTTCCTGTTGGTGTTGATAATGTTCTTTTAACCGTAAATTCCTAGAGAACCTGTGAGCATCTCTCTTCCAATTGAATTTGTTGTGTTTATTGGTGGGCACAAAACTCAGCCCTTTATTTAACACTTGTATTTCAAGAGGTTTCAACTGTCGTTGAGACAGATTGAAGATTAAGTCTTGTTGGATTCTTGGTTTTTTCTTCCCCCTCTAGTTTTGGCCCCCCCATGCGGGTAGGAGGATGGCTTGAGGATCCATACCGTTCCTGGGTCCCCTGCCTAAAGGGACACTCGCTGGACGAGAAGTGTCATCAGACTCAGAGACAATGAAGTCGCTGTCACTATTTGATGTCTGGTATTCTTTTCGGGCGCCAGGGTTACGTTTTTGCCACGGGCGTCTCCTGAACGTATTTCTACGACCTTGATTTTCATTGTCTCCTCCTGATAACCACTTATATACATGATTGTCATCATAGTCACCATCAACTGTACGTTTCTTTTGTTTCTTAAATTTGATTAAATTCTTTTTATACTCATTGTGCTGTAGCTCCAGCTTGTTCAGCCAATCCTGGCTGGATTCACCCTCTAAGGTATGTAAATGATCTTTCTCAAAATTGGCAATTTTCTGTTTAGTGATAAGTAATTCTCTGTTGGATTCCTCTATGACGGACACCATTAAATCAAATGAACACTTGTTCAAAATGGCGATCCACTTGGCAACAAACTCATGGTACACCAGATACATTGATGACATGTTCATGTTATGGACAGGAGGTGCAGAGAATTTAGAAAATATGTTGGCTGTTATTAATGATGCACAATCTCCAATCCGGTTGACGTATTCTTACAGTCCCACTGAAGCTGTTTTTTTAGATGTTAGGATTTTGTTTAACAACTGCAAATTTGAGACAGAAGTGCACCATAAAACCACAGACAGAAATACCCTGTTGCAAGCCTCCAGCCATCTCCCTGAATCTTTAAAACGGGGCCTCCCATTATCTCAGATGATGAGGATTGCCAGAATTACAAGTGATTTAGGCAAAACACTTACTTGCTTGTAAGTCCTTTAAGCATCCTCACATAGATAAGACATATGAGATTAGACATGTACTCACTTGTAGTACTGCATTCGTGGTTTACATGATAGTTTGCCCATGTGGGTTGTACTACGTTGGTCAAACTATCCGTAAATTTAGTGAACGCATGGCGGCACATCGTTCCACCATTCGTCTCACTCTCGAGGGGAGATCTATTGATCAACCTGTTGCTAAGCATTTTAGGGAAATGGGCCACCCCCTGTCCTCTTTGAAATATTTTATTATTGATCATGTTCCAGCATCATTACGTGGGGGGAACAGATCTAAAAATCTGTTAATTAAAGAATCCCAATGGATTATGCGATTGGGTACTATTTACCCGATGGGGCTTAATGAGAAAATTAATTGGAACACCCTATAATTTTTGAGAATTGAGTATGGCTCTTTAATCCATCTGACTTTATTATCATTCATTATGTAAATGTTCGATTTGAATGTTCTCATATATGGCTATTTTGTGGTTTATGTGAGTTAGTCTGTTGTTAGTAATAGTTTGTTGTTATTAATAGTTTATGTTGTTATCCACAGTGTCTGTTATTCTTTGTCTCTCTCTGCCCCTCTTCTCGCAGATCCCGGGTGTTGGAGCATGCGCAGGACAGGCTGGTGTCAAGAACAGGAAGTCCGGTCATGCGGAACGCAAGCCAGCGGTCTCCATGGTAACGGTTCCTGTCTTCACAGGAAGCACGTCACTGTCGTTTGCCGGCGCCTGCGGCTCTGATGAGCGGACGTGGACAGGTGAGTTACAATAAGGTATTTAAATGTGTGTTTGTGTTTGTTTTAACTGTTATTGTCTTTTGATCCTGACGAAGGGGCTGTGTCCCCGAAAACGTTTACGTTTGATCTGACTTCAATACATGTCTTTGCATATATGACAGTCCCTGAGTGCCGTTTATTTTGGATATCTATGGACTATTTGTGAACTGGATACCGGGGCAATAACTTTCTATTCGTGAGTGCCGGCTGAATTGGATTTCTATATATATATATATATATATATATATATACGGAAGTATCACTGGACATATACGGCAGTACCGTTGGACATATATGGCAGGATCACTGGACTGGACTTATACGGCAGTATCAATAGACATGTATAGCAGTATCACTGGACCACCACTACTGGACTGATGCAGCACAACTGGACTGGACTTATACAGCAGCACTGGACGTATGGCAGCAGGGGACACAACCACTATGACTGGACAGATGCAGCACAAGACACGGACACTGAGGATGGAGACACGTCCTCTCACTACACTCTCCAATGTCGGAGTGAAAATGGCGGCGATGCGCGGCTCCTTATATGGAATCCAAACCCCGCGAGAATCCAGCAGCGGGATGATGACATTTTGCCTCGTTCTGGTTTCCGAGTCAGGCGGGAAAACCCGAGCCTGACTCTGATCCGGGCTCGTGACATGAAGTCCGGTAGGGTTTGGTTCTCTGAGAACTGAACCCGCTCATCTCTAATTATCGGTTGTGTGCATTATCGGTTGTGTGCAATATCGGTTGTATTATCGGTTGTGTGCATTATCGGTGTGAGCAGTATCGGTTGTGTGCAATATCGGTTGTGTGTATTATCAGTTGTGTGTATTATCGGTTGTGTGCATTATCGGTTGTGTGTATTATCGGTTGTGTGCATTATCGGTTGTGTGTATTATCGGTTGTGTGCATTATCGGTTGTGTGCAGTATCGGTTGTGTGTATTATCGGCTGTGTGCATTATCGGTTGTGTGCAGTATCGGTTGTGTGCAATATCGGTTGTGTGTATTATCAGTTGTGTGCATTATCGGTTGTGTGCAGTATCGGTTGTGTGTATTATCGGCTGTGTGCATTATTGGTTGTGTGCAATATCGGTTGTTTGTATTATCGGTTGTGTGCATTATCGGTTGTGTGCAGTATCGGTTGTGTGTTGAAAATGTAAAATGTGCTTAAAGTCTGTGCACTCACATAGAGGTTATCAATGCAGGAACAGGGCGAAGGGCTTGAGCTTTAAAACCTTTGTATCAGTGATTATTCATTAATTTGTTATATTACAGATCATAAGGTTTACTGTTCGCACAATTGGCTGCGCTCCCTACTGTATTCTGAGAAAGCCGACAGTGAACAGGAAAACTATTTAACAAATACTAATATGAATAAATGCATAAAATAACCAGTAGATTGTCCTCCCCTAACCCTCTCAAAAACAATTTAATCAACTCCCATGCTAGACAGTTTGGACTGGTCTCAGTGTTGGGTTCCCAGGGCTGTATGTAATGCATTTAATTAGCTCCCAATTAATGCAATCACCAACAGTCGAAAAACACACGGTGCCTGAAGGAGATGATATTGCAGATTTTGTTTTTACTACAGAAACAAAACTCCATAGAACGGCTCTTAATAATTTCCCAACAATTAATTCCTAAAAGTGATCAGTTGTCTAATCAATCAGTCATACATGCTGTACACCAGTTAGTATGTAAAGGCAACTTAGACAAATATTTGTAAAACAGAGAAAAATAATCCCTATAAAAAATACATATATCAATATACAAGGCCATAGAGAGTGGATGTGGCCAGCATCCTGGTGGTCACGTGCCGGCAATCATGTGACTGACGCTGGAATCCCAACACCACTGAGATTATCAATGCCGGAACACCAACCGCTGACAACAGAAAGATAAGTATCGGGGCGATGGTTAGGGCCTGGGGGGAGGAGTTAGGGTTAGACACTAGAGGGGGAGTTATCCGTCGCTGCCACCTCCGAAGTCTTAGCCCTAGCTGCAATCCCCTGTGAAATACCCCTAGCCACCACCCCCCCTATCTTAGCCCTTGCTACCACCCCAGGCGGGTTATGGTTAGGGTAGGGGACCGGGAAGGGGTAAATAAGTACCCCATTCTCTGTCGGAATTCTTATTATCGGGATGCCAGTGTCAGTCATGTGACCGCTGACATCCCGTTCACCGGCCTCCTGTATAGCACCCATAGAGAGCAAAAGGGGGTCTGAGTGATGGGCGGTGTGGCCAAATTGTGGGTGCCAGCCCATGTCCAATAAAAAAAAGTCAAACAGGGCACCTAAGAGCAGGACACTCTTCCGTTGCACAGCCGTCCTGGGGACCTGCCCTGATTATTACTACTATATAGCACCTCATATGTGACATTTCAGATGTCTCTTTAGCCTGTGATTGTAAGAAGATTTTTATTTGTAATTTACAGGAAAAATGTTCCCCAGAAACAAATGCTTCATGTGTCAAAACCACCTCAATGAATTGTCCCCCAATCTCAATCCCATACTAGAATTCTTCTTATTTTCCTGTATCGTGGGATATTTTCTGTAACAATTTGGTATCAAGTAATAAATTATAAATGTAATTAGAAATTACATTTGTAATACTGTCCATAATGTTAGATAATTCCCACTGTTGCTGGGGTGCTGGCAGACAAGATTGAAAGGGGATGGATCATACTGGTTCCTCCTATCCAGTGGTGGCTCTAGGGGTTGGGCTGCCGCACAGTCCAAATTCAAATAGTGAAACCACACCAACTGCCACCCCAAACATGGCCGGCCGGGACTCACTGGCAGTTGGTGCGGATCGCCTATTTGAATTTTGGACTGTGCTGCAGCCCCAACTCTGGAGCCGCCCCTGCTCTTATCCAGGGGCAATAGCAGATAATGGGGCAGATGGAATAGCCTGCGAGTGGTAGCAGGTGCTGAGATGTCATCCATTAAGCCGCAAGATTAAACAAAACTGGTTTTGACGTTAAAAAACTTGCTGTTTTAAATCTCACATCTAAATCATACTTGCCTTAGCGCTTACGCTATTACATTTGGTCCAATTTTGCAGGAATTTAGCAGGAGCTTTAAGAAAGTAGTGTTTAGTACATAAGGTGTGTACACACGGTGAGATATTTCTTACGATTTTGGCTATATAGTCAAAATCTTAAGAAAATATAGTGCATATCGCACCGTGTGTACGCTGCTTGCGATGCCGATGCGCGGCCCTGCGGGTACGGCACCGCAAGGAAAAATAGACTGAGCAGGCAGCCTGACATTGACTATATCGGCGAATAGTCAATGTTGGGTTTACGGCGCATTGCGCCGTGTATACACACCTTTAGGGTTCTTGGATTAAGAATAAAATAGATAAATAATGTACATTATTGTTGTAGCAAAGGCTTTTTTTATTCCAAATCAGGGGTGTATCTTCCTATTGGCCAGGATGGCACTCGCCAGGGGCGCCAGGCAAGGAGGGGGCGCCGCCTGGCTGTGCCACCCGCGGCCAAAGGATAGAAAAGCAGTACTGTCAGACTGTACCTGGTGAGAGTCTGTTACTACTACAGTAACAGACTCTCACCAGGTACACAGCAATTGTTAGATATTGTTAAGATAATAAAAAAGTGGTAGTGTTTGGGAAAAGGGTCTGTAGTACCTGGAAAACTACACGATTTTCATGTATGCTAGATGTAAGTAAGTAGAAAGTAAATGAAAACTTTAACTTGTTGAGTGTAATAAAGAAAATACATATCTTATCTATTTCAAGGCCATGTTCAAGGAAATGTATATCAGTTAATTGTATAATTTATCATTTTATCTTGGAAGTGATTGTACCCTGATGTTTTTTCTAACAGGAAGCACTCCTTCCACCGAACTAATGGTGTCTGGTTAATAGCTGGGTCAATTTGAGGCTCATCTCACAGCATCTCATTAGCATTTCATTCAGGATGCAGTCAAGATGCCGGTGTTTGGCATCCCGGCGGTCGGAAAGCTGACGCCAGCATCCCGAAACTGCTCAGAATGCTGATGCTGGCATCCCAACATAGATAGCGATGCAGAATGCCAAAATCGGGATCGAGTTGGTGCCAAAGTCTCCACTGGCAAGCTACGTGGGAGGGTTAAGGTTAGGCTGCGAGGGCAGGAGGGCTAGGGATAGGCTGCAGGGAGGGAGATTAGGAAGGGTGGGTTAGGGTTAGGCACCACTGAAGAGGCTTTTGGGAGGGGCGGGTTATGGTCAGGCTGTGGGAAAGGTGGGTTAGGGGGGAGGGATGGAGTAACGTGAATACGAGACACTACTGTGCGGTGTAATGTGAATGAGGGACACTACTGTGTGGCATAATTTGAATTGTAAGTACTATTGTGTCCACGTCCTTCCCCACAAGACCATGCCCATTTTCCAATACTCACACCTTATTCCAAATGTGTGTAGGGAGGGCGCCAGCTCCCTACTTTGCTAGGGGCGCTCGGATCCCTAGATACACCCCTGTTCCAAATACATGTAAAGCATCTGTTACCCATCACTGGTGGTCATTCCGAGTTGTTCGCTTGTTGACGTTTTTTGCAACGGAGCGATTAGGAAGAAAATGCACATGCGCATGGTATGCAGCGCGCATGCGCTTAGTTATTTAACACAAAACTTAGTACATTTACACAAGCTCGAGCTACGTTTTTTCAACGCTCGAGTGATCGTAGTGTGATTGACAGGAAGTGGGTGTTTCTGGGCGGCAACATGGCGTTTTCAGGGAGTGTGCTAAACAACGCAGGCGTGACAGGTAAAAATGCAGGAGTGGCTGGAGAAACGGGGAAGTGGCTGACCGAACGCAGGGCGTGATTGTGACATCAAACCAGGAACTAAACGGACCGAGCTGATCGCAATCTAGGAGTAGGTCTGGAGCTACTCAGAAACTACAAGGAATTATTTAGTAGCAGTTCTGCTAACCTTTCGTTCGCTATTCTGCTAAGCTAAGATACACTCCCAGAGGGCGGCGGCCTAGCGTGTGCAATGCTGCTAAAAGCAGCTAGCGAGCGAACAACTAGGAATGAGGGCCACTGTTCATTGTTACTGCTGTGCAAAATATCTATCTATCTATCTATCTATCTATCTATCTATCTATCTATCTATCTATCTATCTATCTATCTATCTATCTATCTATCTATTTAGATAAGTTTGGCATCCCGGTGGTTGGGAAGCCAGCGGTCATGTGACTGCCTATGTTCATGGCTAGTGGTTCAGCTTCACATGAGGATGGAAGCACTCAGCCTCTCGCTAGAAAAATTAAAAGACTCTAGCTGGCAAAAGCACAGCAAAGAACTGTGCGTTCTTCGAAATCACAAATCCACAAGGAGAGTCCAATTGTGTCGTTTGCGATGCCTGACCTTCCCAACACTGGACGTGAAGAGCATGCGCCTTCCACCATTTGCACGCCCCCTGCAAGTGCTGGAAGGAGCACCCGCAGTCCAGTTCCTGATAGTCAGATTGAAGATGTCAGTGTTGAAGTAAACCAGGATGAGGAGGATATGGGTGTTGCTGGCGCTGGGGAGGAAATTGACAAGGAGGATTCTGATGGTGAGATGGTTTGTTTAAGTCAGGCACCCGGGGAGACACCTGTTGTCCGTGGGAGGAATAGGACCATTGACATGCCTGGTGAAAATACCAAAAAAATCAGCTCTTCGGTGTGGAAGTATTTCAACAGAAATGCGGACAACATTTGTCAAGCCGTGTGTTGCCTTTGTCAAGCTGTAATTAGTAGGGGTAAGGACGTTAACCACCTCGGAACATCCTCCCTTATACGTCACCTGCAGCGCATTCATAATAAGTCAGTGACAAGTTCAAAAACTTTGGGCGACAGCGGAAGCAGTCCACTGACCAGTAAATCCCTTCCTCTTGTAACCAAGCTCACGCAAACCACCCCACCAACTCCCTCAGTGTCAATTTCCTCCATCCCCAGGAATGCCAATAGTCCTTCAGGCCATGTCACTGGCAATTCTGACGAGTCCTCGCCTGCCTGGGATTCCTCCGATGCATCCTTGCGTGTAACGCCTACTGCTGCTGGCGCTGCTGCTGTTGTTGCTGCTGGGAGTCGATGGTCATCCCAGAGGGGAAGTCGTACTCGTAAGACCACTTTTACTACTTCCACCAAGCAATTGACTGTCCAACAGTCCTTTGCGAGGAAGATGAAATATCACAGCAGTCATCCTGCTGCAAAGCGGATAACTGAGGCCTTGGCATCCTGGGCGGTGAGAAACGTGGTTCCGGTATCCATCATTACTGCAGAGCCAACTAGAGACTTGTTGGAGGTACTGTGTCCCCGGTACCAAATACCATCTAGGTTCCATTTCTCTAGGCAGGCGATACCGAAAATGTACACAGACCTCAGAAAAAGACTCACCAGTGTCCTAAAAAATGCAGTTGTACCCAATGTCCACTTAACCACGGACATGTGGACAAGTGGAGCAGGGCAGGCTCAGGACTATATGACTGTGACAGCCCACTTTGTAGATGTATGGACACCCGCCGCAAGAACAGCAGCGGCGGCACCAGTAGCAGCATCTCGCAAACGCCAACTCTTTCCTAGGCAGGCTACGCTTTGTATCACCGCTTTCCAGAATATGCACACAGCTAAAAACCTCTTACGGCAACTGAGGAAGATCATCGCAGAATGGCTTACCCCAATTGGACTCTCCTGTGGATTTGTGGCATCGGACAACGCCAGCAATATTGTGTGTGCATTAAATCTGGGCAAATTCCAGCACGTCCCATGTTTTGCACATACCTTGAATTTGGTGGTGCAGAATTATTTAAAAAACGAGAGGGGCGTGCAAGAGATGCTGTCGGTGGCCAGAAGAATTGCGGGACACTTTTCGGCGTACAGGCACCACGTACAGAAGACTGGAGCACCACCAAAAACGCCTGAACCTTCCCTGCCATCATCTGAAGCAAGAAGTGGTAACGAGGTGGAATTCAACCCTTTATATGCTTCAGAGGTTGGAGGAGCAGCAAAAGGCCATTCAAGCCTATACAACTGAGCACGATATAGGAGGTGGAATGCACCTGTCTCAAGCGCAGTGGAGAATGATTTCAACGTTGTGCAAGGTTCAGCAACCTTTTGAACTTGCCACACGTGAAGTCAGTTCAGACACTGCCAGCCTGAGTCAGGTCATTCCCCTCATCAGGCTTTTGCAGAAGAAGCTGGAGAGATTGAAGGAGGAGCTAACACAGAGCGATTCCGCTAGGCATGTGGGACTTGTGGATGGAGCCCTTAATTCGCTTAACAAGGATTCACGGGTGGTCAATCTGTTGAAATCAGTGCACTACATTTTGGCCACCGTGCTCGTTCCTAGATTTAAAACCTACCTTGGATCTCTCTTTCCGGCAGACACAAGTCTGCTGGGGTTCAAAGAACTGCAGGTGACAAAATTGTCAAGTCAAACGGAACGCGACCTGTCAACATCTCCTCCTTCACATTCTCCCGCAACTGGGGGTGCGAGGAAAAGGCTCAGAATTCCGAGCCCACCCGCTGGCGGTGATGCAGGGCAGTCTGGAGCGACTGCAGATGCTGACATCTGGTCCGGACTGAAGGACCTGACAACGATTACGGACATGTCGTCTACTGTCACTGGATATGATTCTCTCCCCATTGAAAGAATGGTGGAGGATTATATGAGTGACCGCATCCAAGTAGGCACGTCAGACAGTCCGTACTTATACTGGCAGGAAAAAGAGGCAATTTGGAGGCCCTTGCACAAACTGGCTTTATTCTACCTAAGTTGCCCTCCCACAAGTGTGTACTCCGAAAGAGTGTTTAGTGCCGCCGCTCACCTTGTCAGCAATCGGCGTACGAGGTTACATCCAGAAAATGTGGAGAAGATGATGTTCATTAAAATGAATTATAATCAATTCCTCCGTGGAGACATTGACCAGCAGCAATTGCCTCCACAAAGTACACAGGGAGCTGAGAAGGTGGATTCCAGTGGGGACGAATTGATAATCTGTGAGGAGGGGGATGTACACGGTGATATATCGGAGGATGATGATGAGGTGGACATCTTGCCTCTGTAGAGCCAGTTTGTGCAAGGAGAGATTAATTGCTTCTTTTTTGGTGGGGGTCCAAACCAACCCGTCATTTCAGTCAAAGTCGTGTGGCAGACCCTGTCACTGAAATGATGGGTTGGTTAAAGTGTGCATGTCCTGTTTATACAACATAAGGGTGGGTGGGAGGGCCCAAGGACAATTCCATCTTGCACCTCTTTTTTCTTTCATTTTTCTTTGCGTCATGTGCTGTTTGGGGAGTAGTTTTTGGAAGGGCCATCCTGCGTGACACTGCAGTGCCACTCCTAGATGGGCAAGGTGTTTGTGTCGGCCACTTGGGTCGCTTATCTTAGTCACACAGCTACCTCATTGCGCCTCTTTTTTTCTTTGCGTCATGTGCTGTTTGGGGGGTGTTTTTTGGAAGGGCCATCCTGCGTGACACTGCAGTGCCACTCCTAGATGGGCCAGGTGTTTGTGTCGGCCACTTGGGTCGCTTATCTTACTCACACAGCTACCTCATTGCGCCTCTTTTTTTCTTTGCGTCATGTGCTGTTTGGGGGGTGTTTTTTGGAAGGGCCATCCTGCGTGACACTGCAGTGCCACTCCTAGATGGGCCAGGTGTTTGTGTCGGCCACTTGGGTCGCTTATCTTAGTCACACAGCTACCTCATTGCACCTCTTTTTTTCTTTGCGTCATGTGCTGTTTGGGGGGTGTTTTTTGGAAGGGCCATCCTGCGTGACATTGCAGTGCCACTCCTAGATGGGCCAGGTGTTTGTGTCGGCCACTTGGGTCGCTTATCTTAGTCACACAGCTACCTCATTGCGCCTCTTTTTTTCTTTGCGTCATGTGCTGTTTGGGGGGTGTTTTTTGGAAGGGCCATCCAGCGTGACACTGCAGTGCCACTCCTAGATGGGCCAGGTGTTTGTGTCGGCCACTAGGGTCGCTTATCTTAGTCACACAGCTACCTCATTGCGCCTTTTTTTTTCTTCTTTGCGTCATGTGCTGTTTGGGGAGTAGTTTTTTGAAGGGCCATCCTGCGTGACACTGCAGTGCCACTCCTAGATGGGCCAGGTGTTTGTGTCGGCCACTTGGGTCGCTGAGCTTAGTCATCCAGCGACCTCGGTGCAAATTTTAGGACTAAAAATAATATTGTGAGGTGTGAGGTGTTCAGAATAGACTGAAAATGAGTGGAAATTATGCTTATTGAGGTTAATAATACTTTGGGATCAAAATGACCCCCAAATTCTATGATTTAAGCTGTTTTTTAGGGTTCAGAATAGACTGGATCTAACTCTCTCTGCACATGTTATATCTGCCCCCCTGTAGTGCACATGGGCCCTCATTCCGAGTCATTCGCTCGGTAATTTTCATCGCATCGCAGTGAAATTCCGCTTAGTACGCATGCGCAATAATCGCACTGCGACTGCGCCAAGTAATTTTACAATGAAGATAGTATTTTTACTCACGGCTTTTTCTTCGCTTCGGCGATCGTAGTGTGATTGACAGGAAATGGGTGTTACTGGGCGGAAACACGGCGTTTTCGGGGCGTGTGGATAAAAACGCTACCGTTTCCGGAAAAAACGCAGGAGTGGCCGGAGAAACGGAGGAGTGTCTGGGCGAACGCTGGGTGTGTTTATGACATCAAACCAGGAACGACAAGCACTGAACTGATCGCAGATGCCGAGTAAGTCTGAAGCTACTCTGAAACTGCTAAGTAGTTTGTAATCGCAATATTGCGAATACATCGGTCGCAATTTTAAGAAGCTAAGATACACTCCCAGTAGGCGTAGGCTTAGCGTGAGCAACTCTGCTAAATTCGCCTTGCGAGCGATCAACTCAGAATGAGGGCCATGGTTTTGCCCAACTGCTAACAAATTTCCTGCTGCGATCAACTCAGAATTAGGCCCCATGTGCACTGCAGGTGAGGCAGATATAACATGTGCAGAGAGAGTTAGATTTGGGTGGGGTGTATTCAAACTGAAATCTAAATTGCAGTGTAAAAATAAAGCAGCCAGTATTTACCCTGCACAGAAACAAAATAACCCACCCAAATCTAACTCTCTCTGCAAATGTTATATCTGCCCCCCCTGCAGTGCACATGGTTTTGCCCAATTGCTAACAAACTTGCTGCTGCGATCAACTCAGAATTACCCCCATTGCACATAGGCCCTCATTCCGAGTCGTTCGCTCTGTAATTTTCTTCGCATCGCAGCGTTTTCCTGCTTAGTACGCATGCGCAATGTTCGCACTGCGACTGCGCCAAGTAATTTTGCTATGAAGATAGTTTTTTTACTCACGGCTTTTTCTTCGCTCCGGCGATCGTAGTGTGATTGACAGGAAATGGGTGTTACTGGGCGGAAACACGGCGTTTTATGGGCGTGTGGATAAAAACGCTACCGTTTCCGGAAAAAACGCGGGAGTGGCTGGAGAAACGGAGGAGTGTCTGGGCGAACGCTGGGTGTGTTTGTGACGTCAAACCAGGAACGACAAGCACTGAACTGATCGCAGATGCCGAGTAAGTCTGAAGCTACTCTGAAACTGCTAAGTAGTTTGTAATCGCAATATTGCGAATACATCGTTCGCAATTTTAAGAAGCTAAGATTCACTCCCAGTAGGCGGCGGCTTAGCGTGTGTAACTCTGCTAAAATCGCCTTGCGAGCGAACAACTCGGAATGAGGGCCATAGTCAGTATCGCAAGCACAGTCATTATGTGCTTGCGATACCGACCAAGCCCCTATCTAATAGTGAGAATCGGGGGTTAGCCCGAATTTCACCGTGTGTACACACCTTTAGTCCTGATGAGCCATTATCTGTTGAAATCTGATATATTTATATATTTTTTATTATATGAAGTGTTCATACTGTATCTTCAATTTCTTCACCCTTTTATACCATTCAGTACTGTAAAAATCCATACAGGTGTTCAAGAATGATGTATTGCAATTTATTGTACTACTGTTTAAGATCAGCAAGCGAATGTCAGTGCGCTTAGGCTAGAGCTGTACAGTAGGCATGCTAGCCTTCTCTATCGGAGTCTCACAAATTGTATGAGTTATCCCAGCATCCGGGAGAATAGACAACCTTCCTCCATCTAGTCCATATCACCAGTGCTGTTGGCTGTGCCTAGCTATAGTAGATGCAAGCAGTGCTATTGCTATTGGGCCCTGAGAATTAGGGGGGCTCTAGTTTTCTATATGCCATATTGTAGTGGCAAATTGTGCCACCAGTACACATTATGCCACACAATGTCCTGGTTCACATTATGCCGCTTACACAGTATGCCATATTGTAATGCTTCCGGATCATATTGTGCCACATTACAGTTTACCAAATTCAGATTGTTCCAAATTACAGTGCCCCCAGTATATTCTAACACCCACTACACACAATCCCTTTACCAGCAAAACATCCACAACACACACCCCCATTATTATTATTATTATTATTATTACATCCACCACAGACCCCACTACAATGTGTCATAATATAAACTGTGGATACTGTGTGGCGTAATGTCAACAAGGGCACTACCATGGGGCATAAAATGAACTCAGGGCTGTTTCTTAAACAAAGTCAGAGATAACCATTTGCGGGCACCAAAAAAGGCCTCACTGGAAGGGGTGTGGCCTCACTGGAAGGGGTGTGGCCTCACAGGAAAAGACTACCTTGCACCCTAGTTTTGCAAACACAGTGGATGTTGCTCAATCAGTCTGGCAGCACTTATCAGGCGCATGAAAGGGAAGGGTTACAGAAGCAGAAAACAAAAATGAGGGAGGACTCCCCCCATCCTTCCCACAGGCAATCCCCTGCACACTAATTAGTACTTGCAACAATACTTGAAAACTATAGGGTAATAGAAATTCAGAGATATTTGTTGCATGCATTTGCAAATACATGGGAAGCTGCCGGGCCCTCTACGGCTTCTATGATTACCGGCAGTCCCTACACTGCATGATAACAGGACCCAATTGAGGTCATGTATTAATGGCCCTAAGTGGGTACTGTTCAAAAAGTTGCTATGAGGCCCAAAAAATTCTGGTAGCTCCCCTGACTGTTAGTATACAGTAAAATGCAATGTCAGCCTTTTTCCAGTGAAAATTAGGTGGCCTTGTTATTTAGTAAAAGGGACAAACTAGTTTTATTTTCTGTATTACAGCTTAGTAAGACAACAGTAACATACTTTTTCCCTATCTACATTTGCTGATGGGTATTTACACCCCAGCCAAACACTGGCTAGACATGGGAACACAGGGCGTAATTCAGTCCTGATCACAGCAGCCAATTTGTTAGCTAATGGGCAAAACCATGCGCACTGCAGGTGGGGTAGATATAACATGTGCAGAGAGAGTTGGATTTGGGTGGGGTGTGTTCAAACTGAAATCTAAATTGCAGTGTAAAAATAAAGCAGCCAGTATTTACCCTGCACAGAAATAATATAACCCACCCAAATCTAACGCTCTCTGCACATATTGCATCTGCCCCACCTGCAGTGCACATGGTTTTGCCCATCAGCTAACAAATTTGCTGCTGCGATCAGGTCTGAATTAGGCCCATAAACTGGAGGCTTAGCATGAAGCACCTGTATCTGTGCTAGGGGGGTCATTCCGAGTTGTTCGCTCGCAAGTGAATTTTAGCAGATTTGCTCATGCTAAGCCGCCGCCTACTGGGAGTGAATCTTAGCATCTTAAAATTGCGAACGATGTATTCGCAATATTGCGATTACACACCTCGTAATAGTTTCTGAGTTGCTTCAGACTTACTCGGCATCTGCGATCATTTCACTGCTTGTCGTTCCTGGTTTGACGTCACAAACACACCCAGCGTTCGCCCAGACACTCCCCCGTTTCTCCAGCCACTCCTGCGTTTTTTCCGGAAACGGTAGCGTTTTTTCCCACACGCCCATAAAACGGCCTGTTTCCGCCCAGTAACACCCATTTCCTGTCAATCACATTACGATCGCCAGAACGATGAAAATGCCGTGAGTAAAATTCCTAAGTGCATAGCAAATTTACTTGGCGCAGTCGCAGTGCGGACATTGCGCATGCGCATTAAGCGGAAAATCGCTGCGATGCGAAGATTTTTACCGAGCGAACAACTCGGAATGACCCCCTATACACAGAGTGAGCTTATTAACCTGCCAATTAGTAATACAAACAGAGACAGTTAAATGTCTCAATAGTTTTTCGTGACCCACCATGAAATTAGACTTAAAAGTAAAACTTCAAAAATCTCGAGCAAAAAAAAAATCTCAAAGACCAAAGGGGGTTAAAATATAGCATCTAATGTAAGAATCCCACATAATATAGTGACATTATTTTATCCAGTGCACCTTGCATTAAGCTTTGGTGCTCTCATTTAGGATTCAGCTTTGATAAATTTATGATAAAAAGGTCTTATTATCTTGCTTCTGATGGTTTCTTTCACTTGAAACAGAGACTTCGAGGTGATATTCTTTGCATACAGAAACGGATTAATTTAATGATATTCAATCCCTACATTTCCTTTAAAAGGTGAAATTGTAAATGTCTCTCTGAAAAATTAACTCAGTGGATGGAAAATTAGATCCTAAATGTATCTTTAACTTAAATACCCATCAACTTCAAATCTATCAGAATTGTAAAGGTATGTCTATATATATATATATATATATATATATATATATTGAGTTTGCTGATTTATATAAAAAGCTATACCTTAAACACACTTTTAATACACTTTAACATGGAGCCGTTGCGGCCGCTATACTTAATGCACAACCTGAGTACTTTTTACACCATTAGCGTACAGAGTCCCGTACCATGGAGGTCATTCCGAGTTGTTCGCTCGCAAGGCGATTTTAGCAGAGTTGCTCACGCTAAGCCGCCGCCTACTGGGAGTGAATCTTAGCATCTAAAAATTGCGAACGATGTGTTCGCAATATTGCGATTACACACCTCGTAGCAGTTTCTGAGTAGCTTCAGACTTACTCGGCATCTGCGATCAGTTCAGTGCTTGTCGTTCCTGGTTTGACGTCATAAACACTCCCAGCGTTCGCCCAGACACTCCTCCGTTTCTCCGGCCACTCCTGCGTTTTTTCCGGAAACGGTAGCGTTTTTTCCCACACGCCCATAAAACGGCCTGTTTCCGCCCAGTAACACCCATTTCCTGTCAATCACATTACGATCGCCAGAACGATGAAAAAGCCGTGAGTAAAATTACTAAGTGCATAGCAAATTTACTTAGCGCAGTCGCAGTGCGGACATTGCGCATGCGCATTAAGCGGAAAATCGCTGCGATGCGAAGATTTTTACCGAGCGAACAACTCGGAATGAGGGCCCATGTACGGACTTTGCGTACAAACGCCGCGCTAATGGTACAAAGTACACACAGCGCGTACACACCCAGAGATACACCGCGAACCCTTAACAGCTATGCATGCGATAGTAATACACTTTAAACCTTAGCAGGGAAAGGAACACGACACCGGTTTGCTATTTAAAATGCTGGGTTCCGACACCACAACATATTATTACTTAAAGGGGGTTACAATTAGTGATGTGCACCGGAAATTTTTCGGGTTTTGTGTTTTGGTTTTGGATTCGGTTCCGCGGCCGTGTTTTGGATTCGGACGCGTTTTGGCAAAACCTCCCTGAAATTTTTTTGTCGGATTCGGGTGTGTTTTGGATTCGGGTGTTTTTTTTTACAAAAAACCCTCAAAAACAGCTTAAATCATAGAATTTGGGGGTCAGATTTATCCCATAGTATTATTAACCTCAATAACCATAATTTCCACTCATTTTCAGTCTATTCTGAACACCTCACACCTCACAATATTATTTTTAGTCCTAAAATTTGCACAGAGGTCGCTGGATGGCTAAGCTAAGTGACCCAAGTGGCCGACACAAACACCTGGCCCATCTAGGAGTGGCACTGCAATGTCAGGCAGGATGGCACTTCAAAAAAATTGTTCCCAAACAGCACATGATGCAAAGAAAAAAAGAGGCGCACCAAGGTCGCTGTGTGACTAAGCTAAGCGACACAAGTGGCCGACACAAACACCTGGCCCATCTAGGAGTGGCACTGCAGTTTTCTAGCGAGAGGATGAGTGCTTCCATCCTCATGTGAAGCTGAACCACTAGCCATGAACAGGGCCGGTGCTAGGGTGTTCGGCGCCCCCCTGCAAACTATAAATTTGCGCCCTCCCATATTCCTTTGGCGCGCACCGGGAAAAGGGGTGTGGTCTCACAAGTAAGGGGCATAGCCACACAATAGTACCCCCATTCAAAATTTCGCCACAATGTAGCACAATCTTATTCATCTTATACGTAATGCCCCACAAGTAGTAGTAGCGTCCTTATATGTAATGCACCCCAGTAGTAGTAGCATCCCTATGCATAATGCCCCCCCAGTAGTAGTAGCATCCTTATACATAGTGCACCCCCAGTAGTAGTAGCGTCCTTATACGTAAGGCCCCCCAAGTAGTAGTATTATTGTTATATGTAATGCCCCCAAGTAATAGTAGCATCCTATACATAATGCCCCCCCCCAAGTAGTAGTATCGTCCTTATACGTAATGACCCCCCTAGTAGTAGCATTGTTACACGTAATGGCTCCCCCATTAGTAGCGTTGTTACACGCAATGGCCCCCCCATTAGTAGCGACGTTACACGTAATGCCCCCCCTGTAGTAGTAGCGTACTTAAAGCACACATAAACGCACACAGACATACCACAAACACACACATACACAATACACACACACTTCCCTCTCACCCTTCACTTACCTAAGCCAGTCTCCCTCTGAGTCTGTACACTATAGCAGCCTGGTCCGTGTAGCTCCACCCCCTTCGACCCCGTTTAGCCCCGCCCCCTTCCGTCCCCTTTTGTCCCATACATAGCGCTGTCCTGTCACACAGGTGAGGGGTGGGGAGCGGAGGGAGGAGGATTCTAATGCTACAAGCGCCGCTGCCAGTGCCTGTCATACAGGCACAGCAGCAGCAGCACGGGGGACAGGACGGCGCAGCAGGGAAGGAATGCAGAGCAGGGGGAGCGCCTCTCCGTCCCAGCGCCTTCCTGCACTGCATCCCTTCGCTGAGCGGGTAGCGCCGGGCCTGGCCATGAACATAGGCTAGGGCCTCAGCCGTTCCTTGCCACTCCGTGTCGTAAATGGCATATTGGCAAGTTTACGCTTCTCCTCAGACGCTTTTAATTTTGATTTTTGGGTCATTTTACTGAACTTTTGTTTTTTGGATTTTACATGCTCTCTACTATGACATTGGGCATCGGCCTTGGCAGACGAAGTTGATGGCATTTCATCGTCTAGGCCATGACTAGTGGCAGCAGCTTCAGCACGAGGTGGAAGTGGATCTTGATCTTTCCCTATTTTACCCTCCACATTTTTGTTCTCCATTTTTTAATGTGTGGAATTATATGCCAGTATCAATAGCAATGGCCTACTACTATATATACTGTGCACAACTGAAATGCACCACAGGTATAGATGGATAGTATACTTGACGACACAGAGGTAGGTAGAGCAGTGGCCTTCCGTACCGTACTGCTATATATACTGGTGGTCACTGTCAGCAAACTGCAAAACTAAAATGCACCACAGGTATAGAATCTAGATGGATAGTATACTTGACGTCACAGAGGTAGGTAGAGCAGTGGCCTTCCGTAACGTACTGCTATATATACTGGTGGTCACTGTCAGCAAACTGCAAAACTAAAATGCACCACAGGTATAGAATCTAGATGGATAGTATACTTGACGACAAAGAGGTAGGTAGAGCAGTGGCCTTCCGTACCATACTGCTATATATACTGGTGGTCACTGTCAGCAAAACTCTGCACTGTACTCCTCCTATATAATACTGCTGGTCCCCAGTCCCCACAAAAAAAGCAGTGTGAGCACAGATATATGCAGCACACTGAGCACAGATATGGAGTGTTTTTCAGGCAGACAACGTATACTGGTGGTCACTGGTCAGCAAAACTCTGCACTGTACTCCTCCTATATAATATACTGGTGGTCCCCAGTCCCCACAATAAAGCAGTGTGAGCACAGATATATGCAGCACACTGAGCACAGATATGGAGTGTTTTTCAGGCAGACAACGTATACTGATGGTCACTGTCGGCAAAACTTTGCACTGTACTCCTCCTATATAATACTGCTGGTCCCCAGTCCCCACAATAAAGCAGTGTGAGCACAGATATATGCAGCACACTGAGCACAGATATGGAGTGTTTTTCAGGCAGACAACGTATACTGGTGGTCACTGGTCAGCAAAACTCTGCACTGTACTCTTCCAATATAATAAACTGGTGGTCCACAGTTCCCACAATATAGCAGTGTGAGCACAGATATATGCAGCACACTGAGCACAGATATAGAGTGTTTTTCAGGCAGACAACGTATACTGGTGGTCACTGTCAGCAAAACTCTGCACTGTACTCCTCCTATATAATACTGCTGGTCCCCAGTCCCCACAAAAAAGCAGTGTGAGCACAGATATATGCAGCACACTGAGCACAGATATGGAGTGTTTTTCAGGCAGACAACGTATACTGGTGGTCACTGGTCAGCAAAACTCTGCACTGTACTCCTCCTATATAATACTGCTGGTCCCCAGTCCCCACAATAAAGCAGTGTGAGCAAAGATATATGCAGCACACTGAGCACAGATATGGAGTGTTTTTCAGGCAGAAAACATATACTGGTGGTCACTGTCAGCAAAACTCTGCACTGTACTCCTCCTATATAATATACTGGTTGTCCCCAGTCCCCACAATAAAGCAGTGTGAGCACAGATATATGCAGCACACTGAGCACAGATATGGAGTGTTTTTAAGGCAGACAACGTATACTGGTGGTCACTGTCAGCAAAACTCTGCACTGTACTCCTCCTATATAATATACTGGTGGTCCCCAGTCCCCACAATAAAGCAGTGTGAGCACAGATATATGCAGCACACTGAGCACAGATATGGAGTGTTTTTAAGGCAGACAACGTATACTGGTGGTCACTGTCAGCAAAACTCTGCACTGTACTCCTCCTATATAATACAGCTGCTCCCCTGTTCCCACAATTAAGCAGTGTGAGCACAGATATATGCAGCACACTGAGCACAGATATGGAGTGTTTTTCAGGCAGACAACGTATACTGGTGGTCACTGTCAGCAAAACTCTGCACTGTACTCCTCCTATATAATACAGCTGCCCCCCAGTCCCCACAATTAAGCAATAAGCACAAATATTTGCATCAACATTAATAAACGGAGAGGAGGCCAGCCACGTCCTCTCCCTAACATTTCCAATGCACGAGTGAAAATGGCGGCGACGCGCGGCTGCTTATATAGAATCCGAATCTCGCAAGAATCCGACAGCGGGATGATGACGTTCGGGCGCGCTCGGGTTAACCGAGCCATACGGGAGAATCCTAGTATGCCTCGGACCCGTGTAAAATGGGTGAAGTTCGGGGGGGTCCGGTTTCCGAGGAACCGAACCCGCTCATCACTAGTTACAATATTAACAATACAATAAAATACAATACAACAGAATTATGGCTACAGTCAATATTACATACATGTTTGGATTTCGCTGCGCTACCCAGTCTGGTCCTCGGTCATCTGATAGATAACTTTGAGAGTCTTGTGTCTGACCAGGCCTGCAGCTGGCTCTTTTATACAATCTTCCAAAACTTAACACAATGGGTACTGTAATCTCTTTGTCCATTGGACACAGGGATGGTCATTTACAGTACAGGAGAGGTCATAGGTCGGTTTGAATAGGTGGGCAATGTCTGTTCCAGATGCTCTTGTGGGTGGTCTCCTCTGGGTTCCTGCCGCATACTTAATGTACAGTAAATACAGTTTATCTCTATATTCTGCTCCTGCACATAATTATCCGCAGGAACATGCGATCTTATGCAGACCAACACCGGAATATTACCCTTAAAATACCCTACAGCTGGATACCAAACACCACCTTATAACCTTATTCTGTCCCCTCCTATCCTGTAAAGGTGAATCCCTTTGTTCTGAAACCATTTAAACTTTTGTTACTTGCTGATGTGGTGTAGGGAGACTATGTGTACATTGTGCACTATTTGGATCAAATATGTAATGTGTTTTGATGGCTTTTCCATGCGCTCACAAACTCTACCATAAATACTCATACCACGCGCTAATGCGCAGGTCTGCGGGAGCTACCATACGCAAATTGCGAATATGCGCACGCACGGCAGAACAAGTACACACACGGAGGCCATCTGTGTGTAGTTTGTACGTGATGTGTGTACTGCAATATTTTTCGACTTTGACAGTCCACCCTTTGGCAGTCACCAATAACTGCCACTATATAATCAATAAACAGAAAAATATCTATACAATATCTATAGAAGCTTGGATGATCGGGGAGAGTTGTAGGTGGGAAATGTATGACCTAGTGGGATAGTAAAAAGCATGTATGTATGAATCCATGTCTGATGGGCATGTATCATCGTGCCGTATATGTTCTAAATAAGCTTTGAGGTATTGCGAAGTATACATTAAATCCTTCTTATCCCGTACTAATGGTCTGTAAATGGGCCAACAAACACTACTGAGCTCTTTTCGGCTTCTTGTTCCAACAAATGGGGTGTACATTTAGTTGATGATACACGGAGGGGGAACATATGTGAGTGCTAGTATATGTGGATATCTCCTGTCGACTATGTGTGCCATTAACTGAAGGTTGCAGAGATGAAGATAAGACTCATATAAAAAATACATTCACATAAACATTTTGGGTTGGGCTGATGTCTTTTCCGGACGGATGTATCTGGGCAGAGGGGGAGACAAAAGAGAAACGGGTGAAAGAAACAGGGCATGAAATTCATTTGCAATCCTTATCATAACACTGTCTCTATGGATGGGTCGTAAATTGAATCTGCTGCTATAACAGCGCCCTCGCTCCTTAGACTCATCAAATTTGTGCCGTGCTTGCACCACATTAGAATTTGAACACACCTAAATATCGAACCAATAATTATGACGACTCCCAGGATACAAAGGAGAAACTTCCCTACACTCATAATGACATTTTGAGCCCACTTTCCTAAACCTGAGAACCAATTGCGTGGGTTCAACCATGAGACCCATCCGGTCAGTTCATTACTCACAGTCGCTAAGGTAAGGTTGTGCTTCCTCCTGAACTCCCACTTCAACTGCAAGATATCGTCCATCTTTCGATCGATAATCTCCGTGGGGTCGTCAGTGCTGTTCGTGATATATGTACAGCACTTCACACCATATTGAGTTGCCAGAGTAACACAGTACCCACCTGTCACGGCTGTGACATAATTAAGGACCATCCTGTGCTGAATCAGTTCCTTCTTGTAGGCTTGTAACTCCCTTCCCGTATACCTGAAGGTGTCGTCATACATCTCAGTGATATTATCTATCAAGTTCGCTAGCGCATGGATATACCTATAATTTATAGTTCCTCTGGCAGTACGGGTGATGTCTAATGCGAGAAGGAACTGAATCCCAGTGGATTCGTGGATCAAATCAGAGGCTGCGTTGTCTGTCCTATCTATGAGGTGTCTCTTGATGATGTGTTCATAGTGAGTATGAGTATAAGGAGCCTGAGCACTGCGGTGAACATCTTTCATCTTATCATGGGTTATGGTCATGACCTCTGGCAGTACTCTCCCAATATAACACAATCCCTCTGAGCTCGGGGCAAGCCACTTGTATGCTTTCCTCCCACATATGAAATAGGAATCATCTGGGAGAACATAGGGGACAACATATAACATCACCATATTGTAAAGAAACCAATCCCTAGTTCTCCCATCTGCTCAGTACAAGTATCGGGCTGGATGATATGGGCACAATACCCTGACGATACTTTTTCAACCCACATGGTCTTGTTCCATGGGTGTACCTATACCGAAAATACCTCCCACTTTTGGCTATTTGGCGTACAAGTTCAGAGTCTATGGGTATCCTATCAGCTCTGTGTGAAAAGGTCATTGTCTGGTTATTCCACGTCACATCCCAATTTCCTGGCTTTCGGTAATTGGAAATATTAAAGCACAATAAGGACCTGTCTACATGATACTGGTGGAGCTTCAAACTAAGGGGCCTAGAAATATAAAATTTCTTGTCCACCGGTCTCCCACCCAGCAATTCGAGTACCTCATCTATTGCTAAAGGGTACGGTACTAATCCTGACTTGCTCTGACCTTGAGGTACCTGTGAGCACACCAATCATTCTGTCTGGTTTAAGACCTTACCCACTAGTGAGTGGTAATCACTCAACGGATGACGGTCCATGTCGATATTAAGGTTGGACTGACATCTCTGGATGCACCCATCCTCTACTATATTCTCACAATTCCTACAAATACAATATTCATCAGTCAATAACCCCTCACAGTGCCTCCGAGCTCCCTGACTACCAGAGCACTTACTGATGCCAGCCTTTACTAAAGTGATGTGCTGCTCCTGAGATCCTACAAATTCATACTCGCCATCAGAAAACATTCCACATCCCTGCTCGACCTCTCTGGGACCCTCACCAAAACAAACTGCCCTGATCAAAACCAGAATTACTAACAGAACCCAAAACGCAGTCTCTTGTGATCGATCCATTTCGTTAGGGGAAAGAAGGAAAATAAGAAGGAGAAAAGAAAGGAAAATGCAGGGGGAAATGAAAAAAAAAGAAAATGGTACGACAACCATTCTACATCTTGTAACTCTCTGTGCTCAGATGCCCTTCAACAGTCCTGCCTCCCAACTTTCCCGGAACAGACACTCCAGTGATACGAGATTCTCTACACTCTGCTCTTTGTCACGAGTTCTCTCCGGGTCAGCGACCTTCTTGCAGTGGGACGAGTGGACCCAAGTCTCTCTTTCGGCGACCTTCAATGCTGTCTTGCTGGTTAACAAGACTTGGTATGGTCCTTCCCACCTGTCTATGAGGCAACCTGAGCGGAAGAAATTTTGAATCATCACATAATCCCCAGGTTCAATGTCATGACAATTACTGTTTGGTAGGTCAGGAATCACCAGCTTTAAATTTCTTTGTTGATTTCTCAGCTGCTGGCTCATCCCAACCAAACATTTCACAGTCACTTCATTATTACATTTCAAATCATCCTGGGGGTCTATCATTACATGAGGTTGTCGACCAAAAATTATTTCAAAGGGTGATAGGTTAAGGGGAGACCTGGGAGTGGTTCTGATGCTGTACAACACTAGTGGCAAAGCTTCTGGCCACAACAATCCAGTTTCAGCCATCACCTTGCTCAGCTTAATCTTAATAGTGCTGTTCATTCTCTCCACCTTCGCACTCGCCTGTGGTCGGTACGGTGTATGCAGCTTGCTATTAATTCCCATCAGTTTGCACATGACCTGAAAGACTTCACCTGTAAAATGGGTACCCCAATCACTTTCAATTATTCTAGGGATACCATATCTACACACAAATTCCTGCACAATTTTCTTTGCAGTGAACGTAGCAGTATTTGTGGCAGCAGAGAACGCTTCTACCCAATAGGAAAATACATCAATACAAACTAACACATATTTTAAATTTCTACAGGGTGGTCACTGCATGAAATCGATTTGTATTACCTGAAAAGTTCCGTCTGTCGGAGGGATATGGGATGGCTCTGTTGGTATTGACTTACCAGTATTCTTCCTCAAGCAAGTAAGACATGTCATTGCTCTCTTACCTGCATGAGAAGAGAATCCTGGCGCACACCAGTAGGCTTTTACCAACATACACATACCCTCTTTGCCCAGATGAGTCAGACCGTATGCCGCCTCAGCTAGACTTGGAAGATATGCTCTGGGGGCCACTGGCTTACTGTGTCCTCCTGTCCAAAGTCCTGAGGACTCCTGGCCATACCCCTTTGACCTCCAGACCGCCTTTTCCTGTAGGGAACACAAATCTTGCATTTCAATTAATTGTTGTGTGTTGATTGTGTTGAATGTCATCAGTAATGTGATGTTCGTTTGTATGGGGGTGCTGGCTGCTGATTTAGCAGCTTCAAAATGCCCGGCTGTTACCAAGTGAAATTGGTCTTGGTTGTAAGTATGTGCTTTGCACTTGATAACAGCCACTCTGTCTGGTTCCTGTATTGCTGTCAGAAGCCTTTTTATGTGGGACGCATGCGCTACAGGTGTGCCAGCTGCCGTCATGAAATTTCTGAGGCGCCATAGGGCCCCGAAATCATGCACCACTCCAAAGGCATACCTAGAATCTGTGTATATATTAGCTGACTTACCCTTGGCCAATTCACACGCTCTGGTTAGGGGTTAGGGCGACCAACTCAGCAACTTGTGCTGAGTGCGGTGGGCCCAGGGGTTCAGCTTCTATGATACCTCTGTCGTCTACAACTGCGTATCCAGTACACAAGTCTCCCGGTTCTGTCTGTCTGTGGCAACTACCGTCAGTGTAGAAGGTAAAGTCTACTCCTTCCAGTGGGTTGTCACTGATGTCAGGTCTCGCTGTGAAAGTATGATTCAGGTACTCCATGCAATCATGCGTATCAGTGTCTGCACTAAATCCTCCTTCACCATCATTCTCATTCTCCACCCTTTGTGCCTGTCCAGGCACACTTGGCAATTAAGTTGCAGGATTTAGTGAGCTGCATCTCTTAATGGTGATGTTTACAGGGGCCATCAGTGATAATTCCCACTTTGTAAACTGAGCAGATGAGACATGTCTGGTTTGGGCAGAGTTTAGTAAGGCTGATAATGCATGAGGTGTGTCCTAACACTACATCTTCGCTTTTACTTACCAGCATAGCTATCGCTGCAACACTTCGCAAGCAAGTGGGGAGAGACCGCGCTACGGTGTCCAACTGTGCACTGTAGTATGCTACTGGTCTGCTGGCATCACCATGTCTCTGTGCTAAGACACCTGCCGCGCACCCAGCACATTCCGTACCGTACAATTTGAAGGGCTTCTCATAATCTGGCATACCTAATGCAGGTGCCTGTGATAGGCACTGTTTGAGTCTCTCAAATGCCAGTTCAGACTCATCTGTGTGCGAGATCCGTTCTGGTTTGTTCGAAGAGACCATTTCGTGCAAAGGTAAAGCCAGTACAGAGAACCCTGGGATCCAGTTTCGACAGTACCAACACATTCCAAGGAAAGTGCGGATCTGTTGCTGAGTTTGTGGCAGAGTTATGTCGTGAATCGCCTGTATTCTATCAGCGGTGAGGTGTCTAAGTCCTTGAGTCAAGCAATGTCCCAAATGTTTTACCCTGGTCTGGCACAACTGCAACTTTTCCTTTAAAACCTTGTGTCCCCGTTTGGGAAAGATGAAACAGAAGCTGTTTCGTGTCTTTCAAGGACGATTTAAGTGAGTCAGAACACAACAATAAGTCATCGACATACTGTATTAGCACTGATCCACTCTCAGGTTGAAAGGATTGTAAACAGTCATGCAAGGCCTGAGAGAAAATACTCGGGCTGTCAATGAAACCTTGGGGGAGACGAGTCCAGGTGTACTGTGCTCCCCTGTATGTAAAGGCAAAAAGGTATTGGCTGTCAGGGTGCAGAGGGACAGAAAAGAAGGCAGAACAGAGGTCAATGACAGTGAAAACTTTTGCAGTAGAGGGAATTTGCATGAGGATGACTGCTGGCTTGGGCACTACAGGGAATTGGCTCTCAACTATCTTGTTTATCCCCCTTAGATCCTGCACTAGCCTGTAACCCCTCCCCCCACTTTTTTCACAGGGAAGATGGGACTATTGGCAGTGCTGGACATCCTGACTAGGATGCCCTGTTGTAGCACTCCTAATTCTACCTCTGGCTTCAGAGGATACTGAGGGATTTTTGGAGCTATCCTACCATCTTTTATTTGCACTACTACTGGAGCTACATTCGCCATCAATCCAGTGTCTTGTCCATCTTTGGTCCAAAGGGAACCCGGTATTTGTGAGATAATTTCCTCTACCTTTGATTGACACTTGTCTATAACAGCAGAATGCGACATTAGCCTTTGAGGGGTGTCTAATATATCTTGCACTTCTTGAACGTGGTTCTCAGGTATATCCAAGAAAACACCCTCAGGAGTACAATATATGACACACCCCATTTAACACAATAGGTCTCTGCCGAGTAGATTAGTCGGAGCCGATGCAGCCAGCAGAAAAGAATGTTTGGTTTGCAAGGGCCCTATCGTAATCTCTGCAGGTCTACTCAAAGGGTATTGTTGCACAGTTCCTGTTACTCCCATTGTCGAAATTGTTTTACTCGTGGTTTTTATACCTACCGTCGAATTTAAAACTGACCTGGCCGCCCCTGTATCTATAAGAAAAGGTAATGGTACACCAGCTACATCAACCGTGACCTCAGGTTCACTACCAAGGCTAGCAATCAACTTCACTGGCTGCAGACTACAGGTGTGGCCCAACCCCTATTGTGTAGTGGGACCCTCCCGCAGCGCATTGGCAGCTACGATATGTGAGGGGCGTAGCTGTGAGTTTTCGGAGGCCTGCCAGTCTCTCCTTGGTGGGTACCTCCTTGTTTCCCCTGCATGTGGCTCGTAATTTCTCCTAAGTGGTCCCTGATCCCAAGTATGTGCATTATAGTGTGGTTCATATCCTGGTCTAGGTGGTCGGTATACATTATGTGCACTTTTGTTCCTACATTCCCTCGAGAAATGTCCTACCTTGTGACAAGTATAGCATGTTACTACACGTGACTTACCATCAGGGGTCTGGGGTTTCGGCTGATGTGGCTTTGTTGTAAGTGCGTCTATACTTACTGTCATCAGCTTTTCCCCCTGTGACTCCCTGTGTTTAATGATGTTCCTATCATGCTCGATAGCGGACTCTCTCAATGCAGCCACCGAGATACCTCTCCAGTTTGGTAGAGAGGTCTGTACTCTTGTTCTCAGTGCCTCCTTCAACCCGTCCATTAATACAGAAACAGCTACCTACCTGTGATGAACATTGTCTTTAATGTCCTCGATCCCAGTGTATCTAGCCATTTCCTGCAGTGCTCGATGGAAATATTCAGATGCCGTTTCACCTTCCTTTTGTCTTATGGAAAAGATTATATTTCATTTGACAACAGTAGGGAAATATACTCCTAATTGCAGATTAATTTGCCATACATTCTCCTGATTGTACTTATCAGTGAGAGGTACTTCTGCGTCTAACTTACAATCAGTTATGAATTTTTTGAGGTCAATATTTGAGGGTAAACATACCCGTAGCACTGTTCGCCAATCTTTGTTTGTGTGTTCGTTGGTGTTACCTAACTCTTTAATAAACCTCTGGCATGCGACTAGATCTTTTCAGGGATCGGGAAATTCTGACATAATTGACGTTAACTCTGCTCGGGACCAGGGACAATGCATGGCAATGTTCCTGATGGGAGTTACTCCCTGAGCGTCAGTCTTCCCATTGGGGCTGCAATCACCCTGACAGGATTTAATTCAATTACATCATTTTGATTTGACTCTATAATGTGAGGTGCTATCGTCTCTGCATAATGTATGGTACCGTACTTACCTGTGGACACAACCTCACTTTTTCCTCCGATAAGGGGCTTTGCTACTGCTCTTGTTGGTTGGGCCGTGACCACCTGAGTGTCCTGTATGGTGGCTGCTAGAGAGAGTGCCGATATCATGCTGGGCTCATCTTCCTGCTCGCAGTCCTGGGGAAAATTTAAAACAGGATACAACTGGCAACGGTTAGCGTTAGTACATTTATCAATTACTCTCCTATCCTGTACCATTGCCTGTAGCCACTTTCTCCCCATCAAATGTATGGTGGTGGTGTTGCGGTCGCCATTGTTTTTCCACTAGGTTTGGAACCTGCTGTGCGAGCTAATTCCCTTTGCACATCCCCCTCTTGTTGCCATAAATTTAAACAATCTGTATGTCTAATCCTTTGTTTTCTGGATTTTATCAGACATATCCTTATCCTTAAGTTCTGCAATACCTCTGGTTCAAAGCTGCTCACCCTAGGGAATGGTATCCTATCTTTGTCAGTCATACACACCCATTCAGAAAAAAAGTCTTTAGCGTGTGGGCCATATTTCCCACACATAACAAACCTCGCTGACCCCTTGGGCCGCGGCTCTTCAACCTGAACCCTGGTTAAAAAACGTCCACCGCTTGTGCAATTGGATCCCATCGCGGACTTTTTCCTTTTACGCAATCCCCAATGCACAATACGTATAGACGGTGAAAGTTCTTAGAGCGCTTTCACCCACTCCTTCTCCGCTGAGTACCACAACTCACTCCAATAGTGACCACCGCGTACCCAGTGAGGTCCCTAATTGGTTTCTATTCACTGGAAGTGTTTAGGAGTGACTTACCTATTCCAGTGAATATAGACCACTGGAGATTTTCCTGAGAGAGACCATCGAAAACTCCCTATACATTTATACACAAATCACGCTTGCGTATGCTCTACACAGCGCTTCTGATACCGCGATTCCACGCAAGAGCTCGTAAAAAGGGTATCAAGTTGCGCTGTATATATCGCACTCACAAACGCGCGGTCCAATCGCACAGCGTATAGGTACTTGTTACCTATCTGCTGTACGACCACGGGTTGATGTACAAACTGCGACCCTCAGTCCGGAGCGTAATACAAAAACTTTTTTACTTCAATACTTCACAATACTATGCACTATCATGCTCCTCTGCAAATCACCTCACGGTTTGCGTATTAAACCTTATACTAACGTGAATCAGCCGCCTCACGCCACCAAGCCTCCACTCACTTGATGTACCACGGTGGGATCCCGATTTCCCGGGGTTCGAATCCACTCACTCCTGCGTTCGCTCACTCAAATACACTTTGTTTTTCTGTACAGAAAATTTTAATTCATTCAGATAGGCAGCTTTACCCCCAGAGGCAATACAGTTTAAACAAAAAGTGTTATACTAATCTGCTTTAGAAACCGAGCTGTTTTGTGCAATTGTAGCGTGGCTACTGTCCCACCTTTTGACTAAACGACACTATTGTGTAATTTGTACTTAGCGCCCGCACTCTTACGCACTTTGCATAAACACGCGACCGTGCGTGTCTCTTACGCTGCGTGCGCAGTCCTGTACTTTGTCCGAGACACGTGTACAAAACTGTGCGTCCGCAATAAAACAAATCTCACAACTTCTATAAATGTGAGCAATACCAACTATAATCGCTCACTTAACACAACACCGTTTTTTCTGTATAAACCTTTACAACCAGGCCAGACTGTGTTTGTGTCTTTATACTTACTTCCTTAAACACTTATTTTAGTTTTAACTATATAGCAACAAATGTATCCGGTTTCACACAGATCTAAATGAATCTAGTAATCAGTCCTATGGCAACAATGTGAGAGGGTATGCAAAGTATGGGTATCTTTTGTGTACGCTTTTTGGCGGCAAAAAAAATTTCACTGATTTTTAAATAGCTTTTTTCCTGTTTGTTTTACCGGTTCTACCAGCATCTCTTCAAACCATACAGAGCAGACATCATCTAATCAGCACACAAGTAGGGTTTTCAGTGTATCCATTAACCAAGAAAAGGTAACGTAGGATACTTTCTGTCCGCCCTTTGGCTGATAGATTAAGTCTGCTGTGACCTGTTACGCTGTGAGTATGTGGAAAACCGGACGATGCCCCCAATTGAGAATGCTGATTTATATACGGGAATGAAAAGCTATACCTTAAACACACTTTAAATACACTTTAACATGGAGCCGCTGCGGCCGCTATACTTAATGCACAACCTGTGTACTTTTTACACCATTAGCGTACAGAGTCCCGTACCGTGAACGGACTTTGCGTACAAACGCCGAGCTAACGGTACAAAGTACACACAGCGCATACACACCCAGAGATACACCGCGAACCCTTAACAGCTATACATGCGATAGTAATACACTTTAAACCTTAGCAGGGAAAGGAAAACATGACACCGGTTTGCTATTTAAAATGCTGGGTTCCGACACTACAACATATTATTACTGAAAGGGGGTTACTATATAAACAATACAATACAACAGAATAATGGCTACAGTCAATGTTACATACGTGTTTGGATTTCGCCGCGTTACCCAGTCTGGTCCTCGGTCATCTGATAGATAACTTTGAGAGTCTTGTGTCTGACCTGGCCTGCAGCTGGCTCTTTTATACAATCTTCCAAAACTTAACACAATGGGTACTGTAATCTCTTTGTCCATTGGACACAGGGATGGTCATTTACAGTACAGGAGAGGTTATAGGTCGGTTTGAATAGGTGGGCGATGTCTGTTCCAGATGCTCTTGTGGGTGGTTTCCTCTGGGTTTCCGCCGCATACTTAATGTACAGTAAATACAGTTTATCTCTATATTTTGCTCCTGCACATAACTATCCGCATGTTAGGGTCTCCTGCCCTGTGCTGCCACGTCGTCATGGCAACCGGGAGACAAGTGCTAGTGGAGTAACCTGAGCGCAGCTGATACTCCGGTTCGGGTCTTTTGCTGTGCAGTGGTTATAGGCTCTGTGCACGGCAGGGGATCCGGTGCTGGTTTTTGTGCTCACAGTCTGTGAGGTCTGAGTGGGGCGTGGACAGCACCTGCTTTATAAGGCCTCTTTTCAGGGTAAGCAGATGCTGCTGAATCTTTGTTGGTTAGTCAGTTCATGAACGTTAGCCAGTACTGTGTAGCTTTGTATTTGTTTGTTGCTTACTGCAAATAGGCCTGGGAATTTGGTATTACACTCTGCCAATCCAGACCTAGCAGTAAGACTGGAGTCAGTCGTTTAGCTTGCTGGGGTTCTGTTACTACTCTGTGAACTTAGCAAGTTTGCGGCTGTATTCTAAGACTTGCCTGTCTAATCCTGTCTCACTGTGCTAGGTGTCAGGGGTCAGTTTAGTGGCAGTAAGCTAAAACCTGTGCACTGCAAGTGAGAATTTGGATTGTGGAGATTCTCCTTGTGTCTATCATTCCATCTCTGACCAAGGAGTTTACTGCCACACCCGTTGGTAACCCTTTAGGGTTTTGCTGTTGCCCTTAGCAACAGCATTTCGGGTACTCTACGTATTAAAACACAACATCTTGCTTTTTCCATCTTAGCAGTTCTAATACAAGGGAGATACCCAGTTCCTTAGCCTCTGGGCTTCTCTGTTCACTTTGTGTGTATTTTGTTACCCTATCACCTTCTGTGTACGTTATGTCATATCCCCCAGTTTGTCTGTGAGTCCATCTGTTTTGCATAACAGTTCAAACACCAGTACATTCCTGCAGACACTGGAGTGCATAACAGTTCTGACACCAGTACTTTCCTGCTGGCACTGGTGTGCATAACATATTCAGCAGCCTAATACTCCTGTTGAAATTTTGTCGGAATATGGAGCATACCCCTCAAAATACGTTGCAACAGGTGGTCGATCAGGTGCAGGTCCTGACTCGACAATTTAATGATTTGTCCATTAAAATGCACACCTCCCAGGCTGCTGGCGGAGCTCCCGCAGCAGCAGCACCTGCAGGGGTTAAGGAGCCGAAAGTAAATCTCCCAGATCGTTTTTCTGGAGATCGCTCGCAGTTCTTTTGTTTCAAGGAGAGCTGCAAGCTATACTTCCGGCTTAGGCCTCAGTCTTCTGGGTCGGAGATTCAGCGGGTGGGCATAGTGATTTCCTTGCTACAAGGAGACCCACAGGTCTGGGCATATGGGTTGCAGCCTGACTGTCCGTCGCTTAAAAGTGTTGATGCTTTTTTTACGGCACTGGGCATGTTGTATGATGACCCTGACAAGACGGCCTCAGCCGAGGCTCAGATTTCGATCCTTAAGCAAGGGCGCAGGCCAGTTGAGGTTTACTGTACGGAGTTTCGGAGGTTGGCCCATGATACCCAGTGGAATGACCCAGCCCTGAGACACCAGTACCGAAGAGGTCTTTCTAACCAGATAAAGGACCAACTGGTACAATATCCCTTGCCTGATAGCTTGGATCAGCTCATGCAGTTATCCATCCGGGTAGATAGACGGCTGAGAGAGCGTAGGCTTGAAAGGGAGACTGAGATTTCCTTCCTTCCCAAGGGAACCTCAGACTCTGAGGAATTTTCTGAGGAGCCTATGCAGATTGGGGCTACCCGCCTCTCCTCGCGTGAGAAGACGCGGAGGAGACAGCAGGGGTTGTGTTTGTACTGTGGGAATAAAGGTCATGTGGTAGTATCATGCCCAGAAAAGCCGGAAAACTTCAGGGCCTGAGGGTGATGGGAAATATCCTGTCAGGCCAGAAGTCAGAATTTCCCAAGAAGACTTTTATCATTCCGGTGACCTTGAAGATCCTCGGTCAAACTGTCAAGACTGAGGCCTTTGTGGACAGTGGGGCCGACGGGGTTTTTATGGACCGCCAATTCGCCCTGAAACACTCTGTTCCCTTAGTACCCTTGGCATCGGAAATTGAGATTTGTGGGTTAAACGGGGAACCATTATCCCAAGGTAAAATTACCTCTTGCACTAGCCAGATTTCTTTGTTTATTGGAGCCACACACTCTGAAAAATTGTCCTTTTATGTGACTGTCTGTACTTTTGCCCCATTGGTGTTGGGGTTACCCTGGTTAAGGGCCCACAATCCTCAATTTGACTGGGTCTCTGGGGAGATTCTTAGTTGGGGTACTGATTGTTTCAGGAGTTGCTTGAGCCTTCCAGTCAGGCTCTCGCAGCTAAGTTTGCCAGGATTGCCAGGGTGTTATGCAGATTTTGCGGACGTGTTCTCCAAAAAAGTTGCAGAGGTACTACCTCCCCATCGCCCCTATGACTGTGCCATTGATTTGTTGCCAAATACTAAGCTTCCCAAGAGCAGGTTGTACTCCCTGTCACGTCCTGAGACTCAGGCTATGGCAGAGTACATTCAGGAGAACTTGGCTAAGGGATTTATCAGACCTTCACAGTCTCCAGTTGGGTCGGGGTTCTTCTTCGTGGGTAAAAAGGACGGTTCGTTGCGACCCTGCATCGACTTCAGGGAATTGAACCGTATCACGATTAAAAACTCATACCCACTGCCTCTCATTTTGGTCTTGTTTGACCAGCTTCGTACTGCCACCATTTTTTCTAAGATTGACCTACGCGGTGCGTACAATCTAATCCGAATAAGAGAGGGGGATGAATGGAAGACTGCCTTTAATACCCACTCAGGGCATTATGAATATTTGGTGATGCCTTTTGGGCTCTGTAATGCCCCGGCAGTCTTCCAGGATTTCATGAATGATGTGCTCAGGGAATATTTGGATAGATTCTTAGTTGTATACTTAGATGACATCCTAATCTTCTCCCATTCCCTGGAGGAACATCGGAAGCATGTACGCTTAGTCCTCCAGAAACTCAGAGACCACCGGCTTGGGGCAAAGCTGGAGAAGTGCGAATTTGAAGTTCAGCAAATCGCATTTCTAGGATATATTATCTCCCCAGAAGGTTTCCAAATGGAGGGTTCCAAGGTACAGGCAGTCCTGGATTGGGTGCAGCCCACTAGTTTGAAGGCGCTTCAGCGTTTCCTGGGCTTTGCGAATTTTTATAGACGATTTATCGCTGGATTTTCGTCTATAGTGGCGCCCTTGGTGGCACTCACTAAGAAAGGGGCGGATGTTGCTCACTGGTCTTGTGAGGCTAAAGCGGCTTTTGCCCGTCTCAAAAGGGCATTTGTTTCGGCCAAGGTGCTGCGACACCCAGATCCAGAGCGTCCTTTTGTGGTGGAGGTGGATGCCTCTGAGATGGGTATTGGGGCAGTGCTTTCTCAGATGGGAGTGTCTGATAATCGCCTTCATCCCTGTGCTTACTTTTCCCGTAAATTTTCGCCTGCCGAGATGAATTATGACGTGGGTAACCGGGAATTGTTGGCTATTAAGGATGCACTCGAGGAGTGGAGACACTGGCTTGAGGGGGCTAAGTTTGTGGTCTCAATTCTCACTGACCATAAGAATCTGGCATATTTAGAGTCAGCGAAGCGTCTCAATGCCAGGCAGGCACGATGGGCTTTGTTTTTTGCTCGCTTTAATTTTTTGATAACATATCGCCCTGGGTCAAAAAACATCAAGGCTGATGCGCTCTCGCGGAGTTTTGCTCCAATCCAGGAGACCACCGAGGAGCCGTTGCCCATTGTTTCCCCATCATGTATTAAAGTGGGCATTACCCTGGACCTCTTATCATTAGTCCTTAGAGCACAGGAGCAGGCTCCTCCAGACCTTCCGGTAGGTCTTTTGTTTGTGCCTCCTAGGTTAAGACAGCGAGTGTTCCTGGAATTCCATGCCAAGAAGTCGGCAGGTCACCCGGGTATTGCCAGAACTCGGGAGTTGCTATCTAGGGCGGTGTGGTGGCCCTCGGTGGCTAAGGATGTGGATCAGTGGGTTCGGGCATGTGACATCTGTGCCCGAAATAAGACTCCTAGAGGGGTTCCAATTGGCCCATTACATCCACTCTCTATCCCATCTAAGCCATGGACCCACATTTCAATGGATTTTGTGGTGGACTTGCCCAAATCCTCGGGGATGACAGCCATCTGGGTTGTCGTTGACAGGTTTTCGAAGATGGCGCACTTCGTTCCACTGGTTGGGCTGCCATCAGCCAGACGCCTGTCTGAATTATTTATGCTGCATGTTGTGCGTCTCCACGGGTTGCCACTTGATGTGGTCTCTGACCGCGGATCCCAGTTTGTGGCCAAATTCTGGAGGGCATTTTGTTCCGATCTCCAGATTTCTGTCAGCTTGTCGTCAGGCTACCATCCGCAGTCTAATGGGTAGACTGAAAGGGTGAACCAGTCCTTGGAGCAGTTCCTCAGGTGTTATGTCTCCAAGTGTCAGACTGACTGGGTTGCTCATCTGTCCATGGCGGAGTTTGCCTATAACAACGCAGCTCACTCTGCTACAGGGATCTCTCCCTTCCTTTGTGTGTATGGGCATCATCCTAAGGCCAATTCTTTTGACCCCGTGGACTCCACGCCTGGTGGTTCCTCTGTGGTTTCGGTCCTTAGAGGTATTTGGCGGAAAGTGAAGAAAGCCCTTGTGTCTGTGTCATTAGTGACCAAAAGGGTTTTTGATAAGCGGAAAAGACCCTGCAGCTTCAAATTAGGAGACTTCGTCTGGTTGTCTACCAAGAATTTGAAGTTGAGACAGCCATCTCATAAGTTAGGGCCCCGGTTCATCGGCCCTTATAAGATCACCAGGGTTATCAATCCGGTGGCATTTCAGTTAGATCTGCCCCGTTCTTTGGGTATCAATAAAACATTTCATTGTTCCCTTTTAAAACGGGCGATTAGTAATCCTTCTACCAGTGGAAGACCTTCCCCTCTTCTGATACGTGGCCAGAGGGAGTTTGTTGTTGAAAGGATTCTTGACTCCAAGGTGGTTCGGGGTCGGCTGTCATTTTTGGTGCACTGGAAGGGGTATGGCCCGGAGGAGCGGTCGTGGGTGCGCAGTTGTGATCTTCATGCCCCCAGACTGATACGCTCTTTCTTCTCGCAGTTCCCCGATAAACCCGGTGGTAGGGGTTCTTTGACCCCTCGTCAGAGGGGGGGTACTGTTAGGGTCTCCTGCCCTGTGCTGCCACGTCGTCATGGCAACCGGGAGACAAGTGCTAGTGGAGTAACCTGAGCGCAGCTGATACTCCGGTTCGGGTCTTTTGCTGTGCAGTGGTTATAGGCTCTGTGCACGGCAGGGGATCCGGTGCTGGTTTTTGTGCTCACAGTCTGTGAGGTCTGAGTGGGGCGTGGACAGCACCTGCTTTATAAGGCCTCTTTTCAGGGTAAGCAGATGCTGCTGAATCTTTGTTGGTTAGTCAGTTCATGAACGTTAGCCAGTACTGTGTAGCTTTGTATTTGTTTGTTGCTTACTGCAAATAGGCCTGGGAATTTGGTATTACACTCTGCCAATCCAGACCTAGCAGTAAGACTGGAGTCAGTCGTTTAGCTTGCTGGGGTTCTGTTACTACTCTGTGAACTTAGCAAGTTTGCGGCTGTATTCTAAGACTTGCCTGTCTAATCCTGTCTCACTGTGCTAGGTGTCAGGGGTCAGTTTAGTGGCAGTAAGCTAAAACCTGTGCACTGCAAGTGAGAATTTGGATTGTGGAGATTCTCCTTGTGTCTATCATTCCATCTCTGACCAAGGAGTTTACTGCCACACCCGTTGGTAACCCTTTAGGGTTTTGCTGTTGCCCTTAGCAACAGCATTTCGGGTACTCTACGTATTAAAACACAACATCTTGCTTTTTCCATCTTAGCAGTTCTAATACAAGGGAGATACCCAGTTCCTTAGCCTCTGGGCTTCTCTGTTCACTTTGTGTGTATTTTGTTACCCTATCACCTTCTGTGTACGTTATGTCATATCCCCCAGTTTGTCTGTGAGTCCATCTGTTTTGCATAACAGTTCAAACACCAGTACATTCCTGCAGACACTGGAGTGCATAACAGTTCTGACACCAGTACTTTCCTGCTGGCACTGGTGTGCATAACACCGCAGGAACATGCGATCTTATGCAGACCAACACCGGAATATTACCCTTAAAATACCCTACAGCTGGATACCAAACACCACCTTATAACCTTATTCTGTCCCCTCCTATCCTGTAAAGGTGAATTCCTTTGTTCTGAAACCATTTAAACTGTTGTAACTTGCTGATGTGGTGCAGGGAGACTATGTGTTCATTGTGCACTATTTGGATTAAATATGTAATGTGTTTTGATGGCTTTTCCATGCGCTCACAAACTCTACCGTAAATACACATACCACGCGCTAATACGCAGGTCCGATGGAGCGACCATACGCAATTTGCGAATATGCGCACGCACGGCAGAACAAGTACATGCACGGAGGCCATCTGTGTGTAGTTTGTACGTGATGTGTGTACTGCAATATTTTTCGACTTTGACAATATATATACTGTATATATCTATCTAATGGGATGTAGTTATGAGACCGGCGGTCACAATATCGACCCGCCATGTATAAACAGGTAGATTTGATCATTTGCTAACAAAATGGATTGCTGGAAGGAGCTAATCGAGTTTGTAAATGGGATCATTGTAGGCTGTGCGATGTCATGTTTCCAGGTTGATGCTGGACCAATATACAGGAAATTTCATAACTTGGATGGACTGGCCAGCTCTTAACTACACTGAGAACCGCCAGGATCAATTGGTGTTATGGGTGCGTTCTAGATTGAGTTGATCTTCTTCAGTGTCGCAGTTGGTCAGTGTACTTCAGGTAAATGACACAACATACCGCCTGCTATTATCCAGGAACTTGTGGACAGTTTGCCAAGAAGGGTTTCTGCAGTAATCACTGCATGTGGTGGACCCACAAAGTACTGACATCAATAAAATCTCAATGATCTATTTGCTGTCAGTGTCAATCACTGTTGTCTACATAGTGTGTGTGTGTGTGTATATATATATATATATATATATATATATATATAGATGGAGCCATCTTCATCTTTGCCTTTAATAGGATTAATTGAGCCAGGGCAGTCAGACTTAATCCCCTGCTGTATTGTTCTCTCTGTATTGTATTGCATCTGAGAACAATAGATGAAAGACTTATGCTAATAAACCATGGTGCATCTAGGCACAGCAGAGAAGCCTAGATGAGTGTGGCTCCATCTGTATGTATGTATATATATATATATATATATATATATATACAAAGAAATGCAGCGCCACTGTCTGAGATTGTATCTAACAATCTTAATTATGTAATAATTACATAATTACTTAAAATGACACTCCCAATCTAGTGGTTGTGTCAGCTGACCCTTAAACAGTACAGTATTGGTTGCCTACTGAAAAAGTATGTGGTAATGGAGGATAGGGGTACAAGTGACCAATGGTGTCAATCTAAACAGGGGAATATCTCATAAATATGTTTAAAATTACACGTAATAGATTATGATTAAAAAAATGTTTTAGTTTTTTTAGCGTTACACATGGTCTAAAAAAATCTATATACTGTATATAAATTAGCATTCGGCTAATCTGTTTATTCAGATTATCTGAATGCTAATTTATGTCACATGCCAGAGGCGGCGTTCGCCGCGCTTACCCCTGCGTGTCTGCTGGTCTGTGTTGCGGCCTCCGCCTTCGGTGGGCCACGGGCTCCGGCGTCTGGCTGGCGCGGCTCCCGGCGGTCCTCCAGGGCACGAGCGCCGCCATGACACCCGGCATCACATGGACGGGGGGCAGGTGACGTCATTAGACTGCTCCGCCAATCCAGCGGTGGCGGGAGATTCAAAGTCAGACGCCGGACAGAGCCACAGCGCCTGAGTATCGTCTTTCCCTGACGTGGATGCCAGCGCTTTTGTTCCCGGCAAGGTTCTCTGAAGTTGTACTCCAGTGTCTCCGACATTTCCAGGTGCCAGTTCGCTGCACCGGTTCCAGTGAATTCAGCGGCCGGTGTATCTCTCTGCGGTCCAGTCACCAGTGCTTCTAGGAATCAGCGTGGGCTGCGGGCCATAAATCACCGTTCTCAAGTTCTACGAATCACCAGCGTCTCAAACCCCTGCACTTCAGTTCTTCACATCATCAGCATCTCAGTCACTGCTCTCAAGTTCTACAAATCAACAGCGTCTTAAACCCCTGCACTTCAGTTCTTCACATCATCAGCATCTCAGTCACCGCTCTCAAGTTCTACAAATCAACAGCGTCTTAAACCCCTGCACTTCAGTTCTTCACATCATCAGCATCTCAGTCACCGCTCTCAAGTTTTACAAATCAACAGCGTCTTAAACCCCTGCACTTCAGTTCTTCACATCATCAGCGTCTCAGTCACCGCTCTCAAGTTCTACAAATCAACAGCGTCTTAAACCACTGCACTTGAGTTCTTCACATCATCAGCGTCTCAGTCACCGTTCTCAAGTTCTATAAATCAACAGTGTCTTAAACCACTGCACTTAACTTCTACAAATCATCAGCGTCCTGAACCTCTGCACTTAAGTTCTTCAAATCACCAGTGTCTTAACCTCCGCTCACAAGTTCTTTAACCATCTGTGTCTTTAACCACCATTTACAAGTTCTTTGAGTTATCAGTGACTTTTGAACATCACCCACAGTTCCTTTAGTCACCAGCATCTCCAATATTGCTCACAAAACCCTTCAATGGGTCTGGACATTCCCTCATAAGTTCCTTTATGATATATGACTTTAACTTGTTCTTTTCCTACAATAAAGCTCTTCAATATTTCACCAAACCTTACTGTCAGCGTCCTGTATGAGGAGATCCTATATTAGGCCGCACCTGTTCCGGCTCAGTAGTGGTTCCCCTTCCCAACCATCGGAAGAATCCCCGAGTCCACAACATCCTCAGTCTAGGCCTGTGACAGTATACTTAGGCGCCATGGACCCGGGGGATCGGAACCCAGAGGCAGGCACCATGCAGGACCTGGTTTCCAGAGTACAGAGTCAGGAAGCAGCACAGAATCAGGTGATGCATTATCTCCAGGAATTATCTGGCCGGCTGGATCAAATCCAGACTTCTCTGGCTTCAGTGGTTTCGGCTCCAGTTCCAGTATCCGCTCCAGTGATTGTCTCTAGTAATGTTCCGTCCTTGTCTGGAACCAGGTCACGCCTTCAGCTTCCCACTCCTCCTCGTTATAACGGGAATCCAAAGAATTGCTGTGGTTTCCTCAATCAGTGTGAAGTACATTTCGAACTCCTCTCACATAACTTCCCTATTGATCGGTCTAAAGTGGCATACATTATCTCTTTGCTTGAGGGTTCAGCGTTGGAGTGGGTGTCACCGTTGTGGGAGCGATCAGATCCATTAGTTTCTAGTTATACCAACTTCATCTCGTCATTCCGAAGGATCTTTGATGAGCCCGGCAGGACGACCGCTGCCTCTGCTGACTTGCTCCGAGTTCGACAAAGCTCTCGTACAGTGGGACAGTATGTGATTCACTTTCAAACTATAGCTTCAGAACTGTGCTGGAATAACGATGCCCTTCGGGCTGCTTTTTGGAACGGGCTCTCGGATCGTTTAAAGGACGAGTTGATCACTAGAGATTTGCCAGATTCCTTGGAACAGTTGATCTCACTCTGTGTAAAGGTGGATCTTCTTATGCAGGAACGAGGTGGTGAACGTAGTCGGTCAGACCGGTCGAGATTCCGATCTCTTCCATATAAGCAAGCAGTTATTTCAAGTCCAGACGAACCCATGCAGATTAATTGGTCTTGGCTGTCCCCAGAATAACATCAGCGTCGTCGTGAGGGTAGACTCTGCCTCTACTGCGGAGCAGCGGATCATTTCCTTAAGTTTTGCAAGTCCCGCCCGTGAAACGGGCAGTCCTAGCTTGTTCTGGAGAAGTCGAGCTAGGGGTTTTTTCTCAATCTTCTCCGGCAGTGGACTGTTTGCTCTCCGTGTCTCTGTTTTCTGAGTTTGAAGTCAAAACCGTTAAGGCACTCTTGGACTCAGGGGCTGCGGGGAATTTTATATCCCTTTCCTGTGCCCAGAATCTGGGTTTGAAGTTACGGTCGGTCGAACGACCTATTACGATAACTGCTATTAATGGTACCCAAATTCCAAATGGTCTGATTTCAAGTCGTACTTTGCCAATCAAGCTGCAAGTGGGAGCCTTGCATCAAGAACATCTGGAGTTCCTCGTGATTCAGGAGATGCCTCACGATCTCATGCTTGGTCTTCCCTGGCTCAAGCTTCACAACCCTCACGTCGACTGGAGGTCAACACAGATAATTTCTTGGAGTCCATTTTGTCATTCGAATTGTCTTACTCCTGTCTACCCGCTTTGTGTATCTTCCAAGTTGGACGAAGAGCTTATTCCAGAGGCTTATCGGGAGTTTACAGATGTGTTCTCGGAACAGGCAGCCGATCAGTTACCACCACATAGACCTTGGGACTGTCCTATTGAGCTCATTCTGGGAAAAATGCCACCTCGGGATCGCACTTATCCTTTATCAGTACCTGAGACTCAAGCTATGTCAGAATATATCAAGTCTAATTTGCAGAAGGGATTCATCCATCCCTCTACTTCCCCGGCGGGAGCAGGCTTCTTTTTTGTGAAGAAAAAGGATGGAGGCCTGAGGCCATGTATCGACTATCGTGGTCTAAATGAAGTCACCATTAATAATAAGTATCCTTTGCCACTCATCACGGAGCTTTTTGATAGAGTTCGCGGAGCTCGAGTCTTCACCAAGCTCGATTTAAGAGGAGCTTATAACTTGATACGCATCCGACAAGGGGACGAATGGAAGACGGCCTTCAATACTAGGGACGGGCATTATGAATACCTGGTAATGCCGTTCGGCTTCAGCAACGCCCCCGCCGTCTTCCAGGGATTCATTAATGAAATCTTTCGGGATATGTTATACCTGAATGTAGTGGTATATTTGGATGACATCCTGATATTCTCGAAGAATCTCACTGAGCACAGAGTACAAGTTAAGGAGGTACTTCTTCGGTTGCGAGAGAATCATCTATACGGCAAGATTTCCAAGTGCACCTTTGAGGTACCCTCTATTCCATTTCTGGGTTACATTATTTCAGGCACGGAGTTGCGTATGGATCCGGAGAAACTTTCTGCTATTCGGGACTGGACTCAGCCTCTTTCCTTGAAGGCGGCGCAACGATTTCTAGGGTTTGCAAATTACTACCGGAAATTCATAAGGGGTTTCTCTACTATTGTGGCGCCTATTACTGCCCTAACCAAGAAGGTGGCTGACCCAAGCCATTGGTCCTCTGAAGCGGTAGCAGCATTCGCTCAGTTGAAGGCAGCCTTTATGTTATGCACACCAGTGCCTGCAGGAATGTACTGGTGTCTGAACTGTTATGCACACCAGTGTCTGCAGGAATGTACTGGTGTCTGAACAGATAGAGATGCAAAACAAATGAACTCACAGACAGACTGGGGAATATGACATTACGTACACAGAAGGTGATAGGGTAACAAAATGAACACAAAGTGAACAGAGAAGCCCAGAGGCTAAGAAACTGGGTGTCTCCCTAGTATTAAGAATGCTCAGATGGAAAAAGCAAGATGTTGTGTTTTAATACGTAGAGAACCCGAAATGCTGTTGCTAAGGGCAACAGCAAAACCCTAAAGGGTTACAAACGTGTGTGGCAGTAAACTCCTTGGTCAGAGATGGAATGAAAGACACAAGGAGAGTCTCCACAATCCTAATCCTCACTTGCAGTGCACAGGTTCAGCTTACTGCCACTAAACTGACACTTGAACACCTTGCACAGTGAGACAGGATTTAGGCAGGCAAGTCTAAGAATACAGCCGCAAACTTGCTAAGTTCACAGAGTAGCAAAAGAACCCCAGCAAGTTAAACGACTGACTCCAGTCTTACTGCTAGGTCTGGATTGGCAGAGTGTAGTACCAAATCCCAAGGCCTATATGCAGTAAGCAACAACAAATACAATGCTACACAGTACTGGCTAACTTTCAGGAACTAACTAACCAACAAAGATTCAGCAGCATCTGCTTAACCTGAGAAGAGGCCTTATATAGCAGGTGCTGTCCACGCCCCACTCAGACCTCACACACTGTGAGCACAAAAACCAGCACCGGATCCCCTGCCGTGCACAGAGCCTGTAACCACTGCACAGCAAAAGACCCGAACCGGAGTATCAGCTGCGCTCAGGTTACTCCGCTAGCACTTGTCTCCCGGTTGCCATGACGACGTGGCAGCACAGGGCAGGAGACCCTAACAGTACCCCCCCCTCTGACGAGGGGTCAAAGAACCCCTACCACCGGGTTTATCGGGGAACTGCGAGAAGAAAGAGCGTATCAGTCTGGGGGCATGAAGATCACAACTGCGCACCCACGACCGCTCCTCCGGGCCATATCCCTTCCAGTGCACCAAAAATGACAGCCGACCCCGAACCATCTTGGAGTCAAGAATCCTTTCAACAACAAACTCCCTCTGGCCACGTATCAGAAGAGGGGAAGGTCTTCCACTGGAAGAAGGATTACTAATCGCCCGTTTTAAAAGGGAACAATGAAATGTTTTATTGATACCCAAAGAACAGGGCAGATCTAACTGAAATGCCACCGGATTGATAACCCTGGTGATCTTATAAGGGCCGATGAACCGGGGGCCTAACTTATGAGATTGCTGTCTCAACTTCAAATTCTTGGTAGACAACCAGACGAAGTCTCCTAATTTGAAGCTGCAGGGTCTTTTCCGCTTATCAAAAACCCTTTTGGTCACTAATGACACAGACACAAGGGCTTTCTTCACTTTCCTCCAAATACCTCTAAGGACCAAAACCACAGAGGAACCACCAGGCGTGGAGTCCAGGGGGTCAAAAGAATTGGCCTTAGGATGATGCCCATACACACAAAGGAAGGGAGAGATCCCTGTAGCAGAGTGAGCCGCGTTGTTATAGGCAAACTCCGCCATGGACAGATGAGCAACCCAGTCAGTCTGACACTTGGAGACATAACACCTGAGGAACTGCTCCAAGGACTGGTTCACCCTTTCAGTCTGCCCATTAGACTGCGGATGGTAGCCTGACGACAAGCTGACAGAAATCTGGAGATCGGAACAAAATGCCCTCCAGAATTTGGCCACAAACTGGGATCCACGGTCAGAGACCACATCAAGTGGCAACCCGTGGAGACGCACAACATGCAGCATAAATAATTCAGATAGGCGTCTGGCCGATGGCAGCCCAACCAGTGGAACGAAGTGCGCCATCTTCAAAAACCTGTCAACGACAACCCAGATGGCTGTCATCCCCGAGGATTTGGGCAAGTCCACCACAAAATCCATTGAAATGTGGGTCCATGGCTTAGATGGGATAGAGAGTGGATGTAATGGGCCAACAGGAACCCCTCTAGGAGTCTTATTTCGGGCACAGATGTCACATGCCCGAACCCACTGATCCACATCCTTAGCCACCGAGGGCCACCACACCGCCCTAGATAGCAACTCCCGAGTTCTGGCAATACCCGGGTGACCTGCCGACTTCTTGGCATGGAATTCCAGGAACACTCGCTGTCTTAACCTAGGAGGCACAAACAAAAGACCTACCGGAAGGTCTGGAGGAGCCTGCTCCTGTGCTCTAAGGACTAATGATAAGAGGTCCTGGGTAATGCCCACTTTAATACATGATGGGGACACAATGGGCAATGGCTCCTCGGTGGTCTCCTGGATTGGAGCAAAACTCTGCGAGAGCGCATCAGCCTTGATGTTTTTTGACCCAGGGCGATATGTTATCAAAAAATTAAAGCGAGCAAAAAACAAAGCCCATCGTGCCTGCCTGGCATTGAGACGCTTCGCTGACTCTAAATATGCCAGATTCTTATGGTCGGTGAGAATTGAGACCACAAACTTAGCCCCCTCAAGCCAGTGTCTCCACTCCTCGAGTGCATCCTTAATAGCCAACAATTCCCGGTTACCCACGTCATAATTCATCTCGGCAGGCGAAAATTTACGGGAAAAGTAAGCACAGGGATGAAGGCGATTATCAGACACTCCCATCTGAGAGAGCACTGCCCCAATACCCATCTCAGAGGCATCCACCTCCACCACAAAAGGACGCTCTGGATCTGGGTGTCGCAGCACCTTGGCCGATACAAATGCCCTCTTGAGACGGGCAAAAGCCGCTTTAGCCTCACAAGACCAGTGAGCAACATCCGCCCCTTTCTTAGTGAGTGCCACCAAGGGCGCCACTATAGACGAAAATCCAGCGATAAATCTGTCTATAAAAATTCGCAAAGCCCAGGAAACGCTAAAGCGCCTTCAAACTAGTGGGCTGCACCCAATCCAGGACTGCCTGTACCTTGGAACCCTCCATTTGGAAACCTTCTGGGGAGATAATATATCCTAGAAATGCGATTTGCTGAACTTCAAATTCGCACTTCTCCAGCTTCGCCCCAAGCCGGTGGTCTCTGAGTTTCTGGAGGACTAAGCGTACATGCTTCCGATGTTCCTCCAGGGAATGGGAGAAGATTAGGATGTCATCTAAGTATACAACTAAGAATCTATCCAAATATTCCCTGAGTACATCGTTCATGAAATCCTGGAAGACTGCCGGGGCATTACAGAGCCCAAAAGGCATCACCAAATATTCATAATGCCCTGAGTGGGTATTAAAGGCAGTCTTCCATTCATCCCCCTCTCTTATTCGGATTAGATTGTACGCCCCGCATAGGTCAATCTTAGAAAAAATGGTGGCAGTACGAAGCTGGTCAAACAAGACCGAAATGAGAGGCAGTGGGTATGAGTTTTAATCGTGATACGGTTCAATTCCCTGAAGTCGATGCAGGGTCGCAATGAACTGTCCTTTTTACCCACGAAGAAGAACCCCGACCCAACTGGAGACTGTGAAGGTCTGATAAATCCCTTAGCCAAGTTCTCCTGAATGTACTCTGCCATAGCCTGAGTCTCAGGACGTGACAGGGAGTACAACCTGCTCTTGGGAAGCTTAGCATTTGGCAACAAATCAATGGCACAGTCATAGGGGCGATGGGGAGGTAGTACCTCTGCAACTTTTTTGGAGAACACGTCCGCAAAATCTGCATAACACCCTGGCAATCCTGGCAAACTTAGCTGCGAGAGCCTGACTGGAAGGCTCAAGCAACTCCTGAAACAATCAGTACCCCAACTAAGAATCTCCCCAGAGACCCAGTCAAATTGAGGATTGTGGGCCCTTAACCAGGGTAACCCCAACACCAATGGGGCAAAAGTACAGACAGTCACATAAAAGGACAATTTTTCAGAGTGTGTGGCTCCAATAAACAAAGAAATCTATACAGGTGGGGGTGTGTTCTGCGCTCCCTCCAATAGATGTTCTGTGTGTGTGAAGTGGTTCTGTCCGTGCAGCCTAGGTTCCAGGGGTAGGAATTCTTTTCGAGTGTTCCTTATTTTGACAGAGAGAAAAAAGGAAAAGGGAACCTCTGGCGCTACTGGATAGGTTTTAGATAGTGAAAAACTCCAGTGGTGTTTTTATGTATAAAAAAAAGAATGTTTTTATTTTTTGAGAAAATATATAAAAAAAAAATTTTTTTAAATTGAGTGTGCAAAACAGCGGTATTAGAAAAACAATATTAACAATATTAAAAGGCATTAATATAATCAGTATTATCGAAAATGGTTGTTTAGATCTGATGCTATTTAAAACTGCTTATTGAAGATATATATGGTAAATATACATAGATAGAGAGTATAATTAGAGAGTGTAATTAATCTCAGTTGCATGTGGGATGGCTTTAAAAACTGTGAACACCATGCAACTGTGATTTCTTTGGCATTGTTTACAAAAAGTTTGCAACAGATAGAGGTTGATACATTTCTGACACAGTGTTCAAAAGTAGATGGATACTGTTGCTGGAATGTTTCTCTGCTAAAGTTTTTTTATAGTGCATGCACAGTCTCGTTAAAAGAGGAGAGGGGAGAGCTGTCTCTCCGTTCCTAGGATTGCTGTAATACCGTTCCTGTCTCATACAAAGAATGATTCCTTTTTGGTGTTTGTATTTAGCTGATGCCGAGAAACTCACATATCTTCGTCCCCTACGGGACTGGTGGGCTCAGTTCCGAGCGGTGGCGGGTCGTGTGTGTCTCTTTTCTCCGGAGCCGCGATGTTGCTGCAGGCGCCTGCAGTGCTGATCTTCGTGGAGCTTGAGCGGCCGGTGTCTCCCACGGGGGTCAGGATCTCCGGATCTAAGGCGGGTGTCAAGGGGGCGTGGTCCAACGCGTTTCACTCGGCTGTGGATGCCGTGCTTCGTCAGTCCCTTTACATCATCAGCGTCTCAGTCACCGGTCTCAAGTTTTACAAATCAACAGCATCTTAAACACCTGCACTTCAGTTCTTCACATCATCAGCGTCTCAGTCACCGCTCTCAAGTTCTACAAATCAACAGCGTCTTAAACCACTGCACTTAACTTCTACAAATCATCAGCGTCCTAAACCTCTGCACTTAAGTTCTTCAAATCACCAGTGTCTTAACCTCCGCTCACAAGTTCTTTAACCATCTGTGTCTTTAACCACCATTTACAAGTTCTTTGAGTTATCAGTGACTTTTGAACATCACCCACAGTTCCTTTAGTCACCAACATCTCTAATATTGCTCACAAAACCCTTCAATGGGTCTGGAAATTCCCTCATAAGTTCCTTTATGATATATGACTTTAACTTGTTCTTTTCCTACAATAAAGCTCTTCAATATTTCACCAAACCTTACTGTCAGCGTCCTGTATGAGAAGATCCTATATTAGGCCGCCCCTGTTCCGGCTCAGTAGTGGTTCCCCTTCCCAACCATCGGAAGAATCCCCGAGTCCACAACATCCTCAGTCTAGGCCAGTGACAATTTATATATATTTTTTTAGACCTTGTGTAACGCTAAATAAACTAAAACAATTTTTTTTATCATAATCTATTACGTGTATTTTTAATATGAGATATTCCCTTGTTTAGATTGACACCATTGGTCGCTTGTACTCCTATCCTCCATTAATATATATATATATATATATATATATATATGTATATGTATATATATATAACTCCAACAGAACGAGGCGGCACTCAGAGACTTGTTCAGTGTAAAACGCGTTTAGTGGAAACACTGCATTACATCAACGTTTCGGGGATATCCACCCCTTCATCAGGAGTTATATGGGGGTACAATACCCGAGTGGAAGGCACCAGAGCAAGTAAGCCCAGGGGGGCATCCAGAGTGCCAGCGATGTATGTGTACATACAGGGCCGTTTCTTGGGGCAGGCGAGCAGTGCAACCACACTAACTGTGGCTCCCTGCTTCCCCCTCCTATTTCACCCCGAGTAACCCACTCGGGGGGCGGAGTTTCACGGAATGACGCGGTTGCGCCGTTACGTTACGACGCAACCCCGTCACTCCGTGAAACTCCCCCCCCCCCCCCCCGAGCGGAGTACAGAGGGGGATCCAAGTTAGGAAGAGGGATAGGCCGGCGCGAGGAGCGACTGGTGAGGCGGGCCGAAGAGCGGTAATCGCCTCTGTAAGTATTCTCTCTCTCTCAATGTGTAAAATGGGGACACCTGCCGTAATGTGTGAAATGGGGACTCTTGCTTTCCGTAGTGTGGGGATTTAATGTATCAAGGGCATTGCAGTGTGTGGCATAATATGGTGCAGGGGGCATTACTGTGTGGGGCTTAATATGGTAGAATTTTTTTTTCCTGTGGTGGTCGTGATCTGTTGGAGCAGGGTCAAAAACTGGATTGTGAGGTAGTCTTTTCAGACGAGGCCATGCCCATATAAATGAGGCCACACCCATTTAGATGAGGCCACGCCCCCTTGCCGGGTGCACGCACATTTTTTTTTTTGCTATCTAGGTGTGTCTGTGTGGGGGGACGACGACATTTTTTTATGTCCTGGGGGGGCGCATTTTTAAATCTCGCACTGGGAGCCAAATTGGCTAGAAACAGCCCTGTGTACACACACATATATAATATATATATATATATATATATATATATATATATATTACCTAAGGGTCATTTATAAAAACGCAACAGCCTGCAGTGCAATAATGTTTTTGGTGCAAATGCACCCAGTTTGACTGGAAGTTGGATCTCTTGGTCATGTTTGCAGTCCAAAATGTTAAATCATTTATTTGGAGGATTGACACATTCTTTACCCCTTAATGGCTAGTTCTGAACTCACATAAGATCACTTTTGCAAAACAAGATTACTATAGTACAATCAGATTTAAGCGATGAAGAGGAGGCACTTAGGATACATCCAAATAGTAAGGAGACTCGCTATTGATTGGATTTTTTTTTTATTTTTTTTTTAAACGAGATGGTGGAAACCAACTTTGAACCTATAACTTAAGAAGGACACTTTTTTCTCTAATGTCTATTACAGAACTCGCAGCATGAAACAAACAGGACAAAAAAGACATACTGTAATTATTTGTGGGAATGCCCCATTGCTCCTTTATAGACCATCCGTCATCTGGTTCAAATACAACAAAAGACGAATGATCAAAATATATTGAGAGTTATTCAGCCGTGTTAGGAGGTTCTCAGAAGACCCAAAGCCAAGACATGCAATCAAACTCACCGCATTCGCACCGGCTGCTATCACGCATATGGACACAAATAAAACACGACATTTCTGTTTATTATTGCGCTGTAATCGAGGAAAGATCTTCCCCAATCATATTTTCATGCAGGCTTGTGTAATGTGCTCCATTTCATAGTACATTTTAGGGCTAGATTTCACTTTATTGTGTTATCAAATATAAAACATTGTAGTGTATGAGTGTAGTGACCCAGTAAATTGTTTCTATGCAGACAATGAGTGGTTTCCACTCTCTGCACAATGTGAGATCAAAGCTGGATAGGTAAATACTGATAAAAATGGATGACCACTATGGACCATGCGTGGGAGAGGGGTAGTTAATATTATTATTATTTTGGATGGGGTAGCCCTACCAATAGATCCTATAAATTGCTATGGCTCAAAAAATTAAAATTACCTGTTTTTGAGACTCAGGAGTTATGGATATACAGTATATACATATAATAAAACTGTAAGCGTTGTGTCTGTACATAGCAATTTTTTTTGAGAAATATACTTCTAGGTGCTGTTTATGAACTATGGAGATAAAAAAAGGGTGTTTTTTTTAGGATTTTTGTTTGTCTGCCTGTCTGTTCGTTCCTGTATCTTGCAATAACTACTGGATGAATTTGAATGGCGTTTTCACTATTGTATAGCTTTGCGACCTAGAAAAAAATTGAGGTATGTATGATCTCGATGTGTCATCAGGGTGAGGAGCAATAAAGGAAAAACCAGACACTGGATGCAATCAGAGTTGGAGTTCCGATCTGCAGAACTTGACTACGCCCAAGTTATGCAATGGAACCCGAAATAAAGTGACTGTTCTGCAGAGGAACCTAATTGAGTCAGACATTCTAACGGGATGTGGCACAGGTAAGACTGTGTTTATACCACGTACACCCATTATCCCCAACTATTTTCCTTTTCAATTCAATCACCTGCAGTTTCCTGTAAGTGTATGTTTTACTATGATGATCAGCAAGTCGCAACACTCATGTCTGCAGATGTAGATCGCAGTACCAGCAGCTTCTCCCATGGGCAGCTTTACGTGGCTTTCTACCAAGTTAGTAGCCCCAAGCATGCAGTTATGTCTGGCGTCTCCCCCATTTCCCGCAACATCTCCTGGAAGAGATGTCATTAAGTCGCTCCCAGCCCATTCCTTTTACAGTGCCCACCATCACAAGGAGCCATTGCATTTTGGGGGGGCTATTAATGAGCAGGTAAAGTTATAACATATAACCGCCCGAGCCCCCTCTCTGTAAATTAGTAAAATTCTGTGGCCATGCTCCTTTCCCTCAAAGTCACGCCCCTTTATTTTTTGCTGTCCCTGTTTCGAATACGGAGAAGCGCACCAATTTTCTTTCTGGCACATGGCACCAAAATGTCTAGTTATGGCTCTGGCTGCCAATAAGCGGTATACCTGTTTGTTTTGACACTACAAAGAGCTGATGTAGGCAGAGAGAATATCTGTACATGGCTAGCAGTGAGTGTGTGTGTGTGTGTGTGTGTGTGTGTGTGTGTGTGTGTGTGTGTGTGTGTGACATATGGATGGCAATGTGGAATATGTTCACTATTAGAGGTGTACAATACACATGCCATTTTATGCATATGCCTCCTATATGCAATATGTAGAATTATCAGTAATCAGAATATATGGGGTTTAACTTTGTGCAAGATGGGTCAAGTAATGGTGGCAACACTAATATATATGACTAGCAATGGAGGCTATCATTTAAGTAAATTGATGGCAATGTAGTATTCATATACAAGGCAAGTAATGGGGTATTTTTGTTTTATATATGGGAGTAGTTGATAATGTGATCTGTTTGGCTGGCAATGGGGGGAAGGGGGGGGGGGGTGTTATCCAAACTGCATATCAAGTAGAGATTGAGCTCTTGATGAAGAGTCGAAAGCAAATCAGCCGTGTGCATGAAACAAATGTGCATATTGGGGGTAATTCAGATCTGATCGCAGCAGCAAATTTGTTAGCAGTTGGGCAAAACCATGTGCACTGCAGATGGGGCAGATATAACATGTGCAGAGAGAGTTAGATTTGGGTGGGGTGTATTCAAACTGAAATCTAAATTGCAGTGTAAACATAAAGCAGCCAGTATTTACCCTGCACAGAAACAATATAACCCAGTGGCGCACCCAGGGGGGGGGGGGGGGGGGGGGGGGCGAGCACCCAGAAACCCCCCTCCACCAAAAAAAAACAAAACTTTTTTTTTTTTTTTTTTTTGCTGCACCTGCTGTCTTCCTGGTGGCGCTTGTAAGTGCTTAATAAAAGTTTACTTTCTTTTAATTATAGTACATATATATCCATGTGCATACATATATACACATGTATATATATATATATACATACATACATATAAATACACACACACATACACATGTGATATATATACATGTGTATATATACGTGTAATGTATGTGTGTGTGTATATATATATATATATATATATGTATGCATGTTTAATATGCTATGTATATGTATATGTATGTGTATATATATATATATATGTATATATGGTATATATATGTGTAGATATGTATATATATATATATATATATATACACACACACAGACACACTAGTTTTACGGACCCAGCATATACTGGGTCACTTCAGTCCCCACCCCCGTGATTGGCTCCACCCAGTTCTGGAAACCCCCCCATGCAAATCCTGCGTTTGCCACTGTTACCCGCCCAAATCTAACTCTCTCCCTTTATCACCCAGCACTCAGCTGCAGGTGGGGATGTGATTGTGTTTAGTACGATGCCGCTGTGCCCATACCTGCATACACTCGGCTCACTGAGACAACATCCAGTACTGACCTCTGCATCAGAGCCTTTGACACTTTTACATGTGGCACCAATAGCTATGTTATACAATCCTGGGAATAGGAGGTGCTATATGAGAATGGACACTTGCTGTCCAATGTTAGGGATTTAACCTGCTCGGTGCAGTAATTAGCTGAAAGGACACAACAACAATAGTCATTGTTTTTTCTCTTCATGCTCGCAGTCTAGCAAATTGTCAGGTTAGGTTATTGGTTTTTCTCTGTGGATTTGAAAGTGTTGTGTGAGCCGCGGTTCTACTGCATCCACACCATAGTTGCCTACTCTCCCTCATTCTGCAGGAGACTCCCTGAAATAGAAGCAATCTCCCTCACTCCCTGAATAGTCCAGCAATCTCCCTGATTGCACCTTATCCTCATTGTAGCTATTACATTCTTGGGGGGAAAAAGAAAAAAGAGATAAATACATTCAAATGGGAACATCAGTGCCATTTCCCTACATTGGAACCTCTTGTAAATCACAATACACAAACAAATCCTGAAAAATGTCAGTGTCTTTTCTTCAGCAAATAAATCTTACTAAATTTGGGGCTCATTTACATTTGGATCTAAGTAATTTTCATAACACGCCTCCCCGATGTAGCAGTATGCGTCCGCGCTTTTAGTTGTTACTTTCACAATCTCCCTGAAATGCTTTTTCAAAAGTAGGCAAGTATGATCCACACAGCGTACAGCAGTCAGATCCTCCTAAGTGATATCTCTTTGTCTGTCCGCACAGTGAGGCCTGTCCGAGACTCTCTGAGCTATAGACAGAATTATCACCTTATTACTGACTATAGTTTTGTCCTACAGTAGGTGCAGCTCCATTACTATAGAACAATGGCGGTCATTCAGACCTGATCGCACGCTAGGTTTTTTCGTTGTGCTGCAATCAGGACAGAACTGCGCATGCGTATGCACCGCAATGCACAGGCGCGTTGTACGGGTACAAAGCGGATCGTTGCTGAGCGATGGATTTAACGAAGAATCCATTCGCACAGCCGATCGCAAGGAGATTGACAGGAAGAAGGCGTTTGTGGGTGGCAACTGACCATTTTCTAGGAGTGTTTGGAAAAATGCAGGCGTGTCCAAGCGTTTGCAGGGCGGGTTTCTGACGTCAATTCCGGCCTCGGACAGGCTGAAGTGATCGCAGCAGCCGAGTAAGTTCTGGGCTACTCAGAATCTGCACAAAACTTTTTTGTACCACTCGGCTGCACATGCGATCGCACACTTGCAAAGCAAAAGTACACTCCCCTATAGGCGGCGACTATCTGATCGCAACGCTGCAAAAAATAGCTAGCGAGCGATCAGGTCTGAATGAGGCCCAATGATCAGTAATGCTTATCAGGTTGTAAAGACTCATATTTCATGTCACTGTAAATACTGCGCCCTAGTAAAGGTGCATTCAGTGCTGATGGGCAGGGGAAACACCCGGTGTGCCCCACTGCCTGTGGGCCCCACCTCCTACTCATGTGGTCAGATTCCAGACTCCGGGGCACATTTCTTAACCTGGAGAAGGCATAAGGAAGTGATAAACCAGTGATAAAGCAGTGATAAATGCGCCAGCCAATCAGCTCCCATATGTAAATTAACAGTTAGGAGCTGATTGGCTGGTGCATTATCACCTTGCACTTATCACTGCTTTATCACTGGTTTATCACTCCCTTATGCCTTGTACAGGTTAATACAGAGGTTCTCAAACTCGGTCCTCTGGGGCACACACAGTGCATGTTTTGCAGGTCTCCTCACAGAATCGCAAGTGAAATAATTAGCTCCACCTGTGGACCTTTTAAAATGTGTCAGTGAGTAATTAATACACCTGTGCACCTGCTGGGTCACCTGCAAAACATGCACTGTGTGTGCCCCCGAGGACCGAGTTTGAGAACCTCTGGGTTAATACATCTACCCCTCTATTCTAGAATGCAGAAGAATTATATATTATATGATACATTAAACTGCAAAGGAGCGCTGGGTATGGTACAGTATACTGACGCCGGGATCCCGACGGCCAGAATGCCGGCAGGGGGGCTAGTGCAACAAAGCCCCATGCGGGCTTGCTGCGGGTGCCATGCTGTGGGCTCAGTTCTGCTCCCACTCTATGTGTTTCGTGGACACCCACGAGTGGGAATAGCCCCTGCTAGACAGGATTTCGGCTGTCGGCATTGTCAGTGGTCGGGATTCCGGCGTCGGTATCTTTACCACCAGGATCCTGACTGATGGCAATGTAATCACATCCCGCACAGGACTATGGTGTATTTTCTACAGTGCATTGCTGTTATAAGTATAGTACATACTCATGCATGTACTAGCAGTGCTTACTATATATACATTTATCAAGGAACCCAGACAATGCACTCACTAATGGTTAGTCAAACCTCTGTGGTGGCTAGGCCACACCCGCTCTGGAGCCTGGCTGCACCCTTAAGCTTGGGCCCTTAGCAATACATTCTCCCAGTGGGCCCTTTATGCCCCAGTCCGACACCGCTGATGGAGCAGACTTTATGGACACATTCAGCTACTCTCTTGATCCAATTAAAATAAGCAAAGAAATTAATCCGTGGTTAGAAAGTCACATGACTAGAGAGGTGCAAATCAGCCCCATATGGTTTGTCAAATTGGTTTTTCGAATCAGTTTAATACTGTGAAAATGTACCCGAATTTATTGAATTTTTGGTCAATTATAAAATTCAAGCTAAATTCAAGAAATTGAACAGATGGAAACATTGAACGCAAGCTCAGACTTTTCGCACCGTGACCACTGGAACATGTTCAATAAATTGACAAATGCTAACTTTATTTGAATGCAGATGGCAAGTTTTGGATGCAAATAGCAAAGGGTGAACTTCAGACTTTAAGCACAAATGGGAGCCACAAACACATACAGTACCACAAGCCTAAAACGTCATTGTAGAATGCAAACTGCAAAAGATGAGCCCAAGTCACAAATTCTAGCAGTAGTGTGTAGTTGCCCATCAAATCCATTTGAAATATCCACATAACGCTGTATTATTACTGAATAATAAAAACATGCAGTGGCGTCAGAAGGATAGTGCCGGGGGGTGCGGCCCGCACTTGGGTGTCACCCGCCGTGCTGCAGTGCCGGCTCCTGGTCAGTGACATTACAGTGCAGCAACCTGGCTCCTGTTACTGAGCAAGAGCCGGCACTGCAGCAAGAGCACTCCCCGGGGCAGCTCGCTCCTCCCAGACTCCCGGCGTGATGAAAACGGGGGTCGGGATGGCTAGCCACGCCCCCACCATGCAAAGCCATGCCCCGTCCCATGAAACCACGCCCCTTGTTGGACCCGCTCACTGGGTGTAAAGGGGCACAGCGACGCCTCTGAAAACATGTAAATATAATTATGAAAGTATTTCCCTTTAAATGTTTTTTATTGAAACACTGTATCACATTGCAAATATAAGCAGGGCGTCAGTTGAAACAGGACAGATGTATCAGTCCTTGGAGAAACATAAAGCGAGAGAGACAAAGTACAGTACCAACCAATAAGTTCCTGTAAAATGATTGTTAGGAGCTGATTAGTTGGAACTATGGGGAACATGTACCAAGCAATGATAAAAGTGGAGAAGTGAGCCAGTGGAGAAGTTGCCCATGGCAACCAATCAGCATTGACATAACATTTATAATTTGCATACTATAAAAGGTAACAGAGCAGCTGATTGGTTGCCATGGCCAATTTCTCCACTGGCTCACTTCTCCACTTTTATCACTGCTTAGTACATGTCCCCCTTTCCTCTCGCTCTAACTCTCTCTGAGGTTTGATATATCTCCCCTTAAGTGAGTAAAGAGACGGTGTGAAACAGCAGTGCAACCAATAATAGAACATTGAAAGAAAGGACCTTATTCAGGTGTGTTAGCAATCCAAACAAGTTTGCAATTGGGCAAAACCATGTTGTACTGCAGGTTGGGCAGATGTAACATGTGCAGAGAGAATTAGATTTGGGTGGGTAGTGTTCAAACTGAAATATAAATTCCAGTGTAGAAATTAAGCAGCCAGTATTTACCCTGCACAGAAACAATATAACCACTGGCGTTTCTATAATGGGTGAATGTGTGAGGTGCACATGATCCCCTGAGTCCACAGGGAGCCCCCACCGCACACGCTGCACCCATTTTCTAAATACTCACCCCTCCGGAGTCCCATGCCGACGTCCATGGTGGTGTTAAAACTCAGGGAAAATGGCCAGGCGGCCATTTTCACAGAGTTCTGCGCATGCGCAGTAGAAAAATCTCAGGGAAAATGGCCGCCACGCTCTAGTGCTCAGACTCTCAGCGCTGCCGGCAGAGAGGAGGGGTCCCGAACGGAGGAGGCTGCACCCGGGCCTCCTCCTCTCTTAAAGCGCCTCTGAATCATACTTGCCTATGCTCCCTGAATCGCGTCATTGTAGCCCCGCCCCCCGCTATACAGCGCCTCTTTTCTTGGCACTTACCTACTGCATAGCAGGGGGCGGAGCCACGATGAAGCGATCATGATGCCACGCCCCCCGGACTGTCCATTACCCTGTTGGCCACACCCCCGAAACGCCCATCCTGCTGCCGGCCACGTCCCCATGCACCTACAACGCTGCCTCCTCCCGGAGGAGGGGGCAGCAAAGTAGGTAACTATGCTCTGAATATAACCCACCCAAATCTAACTCTCTCTGCACATGTTACATATGCCCCACCTGCAGTGCAACATGGTTTTGCCCAGTTGCTAACTTTTTTGGTTCGGTAACAAACCTGAATAAATCCCAATGAGTAGCTACAAGGAATGGCTAACTCAGGCAGCATATGAACGCATACCATGAGATACAATGGATAAAATGGAGAATAGGCAGTTCAAAGTTCAAAAAATAGAAAACCGACAGTGAGCGTCACATGGTGGGACCATGGGGGTCATTCAGAGTTGATCGCTTGCTGCCGTTGTTTGCTGCGTAGCGATCAGTAAAAAAAAACGGCTAATCTGCGCATGCGTATGCACCGCAATGTGCACGCGGGTCATACGGGTACGAAGTCCTTTGTGGTTTTGCACTGGTTCTAGCGACGATTCCAATCGCACAGCCGAACGCAAGGAGATTGACAGAAAGAGGGCGTTTCTGGGTGTCAACTGACAGTTTTCTGGGAGTGTTTAGAAAAACGCAGGCGTGGTCAGGCGTTTGCTGGGCGGGTATCTGACGTCATAACCGTGTCACTCGTCACATCAATCATTGCACAGGATAAGTAACTACAGGGCTGGTCTTGTTTTGCACAAAATGTGTTTGCAGGCGCTCTGCTGCGCAGGCGTTCGCACTCCTGCAAAGCAAAAATACTCTCCCCCGTGGGCGGCGACTATGCGTTTGCACGGCTGCTAAAAACTGCTAGCGCGCGATCAACTCGGAATGACCCCCCATATGCCTTAGAGTCGTAAGAGGAGCTGAGCAGACTGTAGTCTTTTAAAGTTTCAGTAGATTGTGGGGAATGTGAAATAACTGGCAGTGACTGTTAGTGATGAGCGGGTTCGGTTCCTCGGAATCCGAACCCCCCCGAACTTCAGCCTTTTTACACGGGTCCGAGGCAGGTTCGAACCTTCCCGCCTTGCTCGGCTAACCCGAGCGCGCCCGAACGTCATCATCCCGCTGTCGGATTCTCGCGAGGCTCGAATTCTATCGCGAGACTCGGATTCTATATAAGGAGCCGCGCGTCGCCGCCATTTTCACACGTGCATTGAGATTGATAGGGAGAGGACGTGGCTGGCGTCCTCTCCGTTTATAGAGAAGAGAGTAGAGAGTTAGAGACACTATTTAGTATTTACTAATTTTGGGGAGCATATTAGGACTGGAGTACTACTACTTGCTGATAGTGTGACCAGTGACCATTGACCACCAGTTTAATTAATCCGTTCTCTGCCTGAAAAAAAAACGATACACAGTGTGACACAGTCACATACCATATCTGTGCTCAGCCTCAGTGTGCTGCATCATCATATGTAATACTGTATATCTGACTGTGCTGAGTGCTCACTGCTCACACAGTTTAATTGTGGGGGAGACTGGGGAGCAGTTAGAGCAGGAGTACATAAATAATATATTTTAAGTACAGTGCACACTTTTGCTGCCAGAGTGCCACACTGCCAGTGTGACTGACCAGTGACCACACTGACCACCAGTATATTGTGATTGTCTGCTTAGGACGGAGTACTACTTGCTGATAGTGTGACCAGTGACCAGTGACCACCACCAGTTTAATTAATCCATTCTCTGCCTGAAAAAAAAACGATACACAGTGTGACACAGTCACATACCATATCTGTGCTCAGCCCAGTGTGCTGCATCATATGTAATACTGTATATCATTATCTTACTGTGCTGAGTGCTCACTGCTCACACAGCTTAATTGTGGGGGAGACTGGGGAGCAGTTATAGCAGGATTACATATTTTAAGTACAGTGCACACTTTTGCTGCCAGAGTGCCACTGCCAGTGTGACTGACCAGTGACCACTGACCACCAGTATATTGTGATTGTCTGCTGACCACCAGTATATTGTGATTGTCTGCCTGAAAAAGTTAAACACTCGTCGTGTGGTGTTTTTATAAACGCATTCTGCAGACAGTGTCCAGCAGGTCCGTCATTACATAATATATACCTGTCCGGCTGCAGTACTAGTGTGATATATATATATATTTTAATTTTATCTCATTATAATCCAGTTTATATTAGCAGCAGACACAGTACGGTAGTCCACGGCTGTAGCTACCTCTGTGTCGGCAGTCGCTCGTCCATCCATAATTGTATACCACCTACCCGTGGTTTTTTTTTCTATCTTCTTGATACTAGTAGCTTACTTTAGGAGTCTGCAGTGCTGACAGACAGTGTCCAGCAGGTCCGTCATTACATAATATATACCTGTCCGGCTGCAGTACTAGTGTGATATATATATATATTTTAATTTTATCTCATTATCATCCAGTCTATATTAGCAGCAGACACAGTACGGTAGTCCACGGCTGTAGCTACCTCTGTGTTGGCAGTCGCTCGTCCATCCATAATTGTATACCACCTACCCGTGGTTTTTTTTTCTATCTTCTTGATACTAGTAGCTTACTTTAGGAGTCTGCAGTGCTGACAGACAGTGTCCAGCAGGTCCGTCATTACATAATATATACCTGTCCGGCTGCAGTACTAGTGTGATATATATATATATTTTAATTTTATCTCATTATCATCCAGTCTATATTAGCAGCAGACACAGTACGGTAGTCCACGGCTGTAGCTACCTCTGTGTCGGCAGTCGCTCGTCCATCCATAATTGTATACCACCTACCCGTGGTTTTTTTTTCTATCTTCTTGATACTAGTAGCTTACTTTAGGAGTCTGCAGTGCTGACAGACAGTGTCCAGCAGGTCCGTCATTACATAATATATACCTGTCCGGCTGCAGTACTAGTGTGATATATATATATATATATATTTTAATTTTATCTCATTATCATCCAGTCTATATTAGCAGCAGACACAGTACGGTAGTCCACGGCTGTAGCTACCTCTGTGTCGGCAGTAGCTCGTCATCCATAAGTATACTAGTATCCATCCATCTCCATTGTTTACCTGAGGTGCCTTTTAGTTGTGCCTATTAAAATATGGAGAACAAAAATGTTGAGGTTACAAAAATAGGGAAAGATCAAGATCGACTTCCACCTCGTGCTGAAGCTGCTGCCACTAGTCATGGCCGAGACGATGAAATTCCATCAACGTCGTCTGCCAAGGCCGATGCCCAATGTCATAGTACAGAGCATGTAAAATCCAAAACACCAAATATCAGTAAAAAAAGGACTCAAAAATCTAAAATAAAATTGTCGGAGGAGAAGCGTAAACTTGCCAATATGCCATTTACCACACGGAGTGGCAAGGAACGGCTGAGGCCCTGGCCTATGTTCATGGCTAGTGGTTCAGCTTCACATGAGGATGGAAGCACTCAGCCTCTCGCTAGAAAAATGAAAAGACTCAAGCTGGCAAAAGCACAGCAAAGAACTGTGCGTTCTTCGAAATCCCAAATCCACAAGGAGAGTCCAATTGTGTCGGTTGCGATGCCTGACCTTCCCAACACTGGACGTGAAGAGCATGCGCCTTCCACCATTTGCACACCCCCTGCAAGTGCTGGAAGGAGCACCCGCAGTCCAGTTCCTGATAGTCAGATTGAAGATGTCAGCATTGAAGTACACCAGGATGAGGAGGATATGGGTGTTGCTGGCGCTGGGGAGGAAATTGACACGGAGGATTCTGATGGTGAGGTGGTTTGTTTAAGTCAGGCACCCGGGGAGACACCTGTTGTCCGTGGGAGGAATATGGCCATTGACATGCCTGGTGAAAATACCAAAAAAATCAGCTCTTCGGTGTGGAAGTATTTCAACAGAAATGCGGACAACATTTGTCAAGCCGTGTGTTGCCTTTGTCAAGCTGTAATAAGTAGGGGTAAGGACGTTAACCACCTCGGAACATCCTCCCTTATACGTCACCTGCAGCGCATTCATAATAAGTCAGTGACAAGTTCAAAAACTTTGGGCGACAGCGGAAGCAGTCCACTGACCAGTAAATCCCTTCCTCTTGTAACCAAGCTCACGCAAACCACCCCACCAACTCCCTCAGTGTCAATTTCCTCCTTCCCCAGGAATGCCAATAGTCCTGCAGGCCATGTCACTGGCAATTCTGACGAGTCCTCTCCTGCCTGGGATTCCTCCGATGCATCCTTGCGTGTAACGCCTACTGCTGCTGGCGCTGCTGTTGTTGCTGCTGGGAGTCGATGGTCATCCCAGAGGGGAAGTCGTAAGACCACTTTTACTACTTCCACCAAGCAATTGACTGTCCAACAGTCCTTTGCGAGGAAGATGAAATATCACAGCAGTCATCCTGCTGCAAAGCGGATAACTGAGGCCTTGGCATCCTGGGTGGTGAGAAACGTGGTTCCGGTATCCATCATTACTGCAGAGCCAACTAGAGACTTGTTGGAGGTACTGTGTCCCCGGTACCAAATACCATCTAGGTTCCATTTCTCTAAGCAGGCGATACCGAAAATGTACACAGACCCCAGAAAAAGACTCACCAGTGTCCTAAAAAATGCAGCTGTACCCAATGTCCACTTAACCACGGACATGTGGACAAGTGGAGCAGGGCAGGGTCAGGACTATATGACTGTGACAGCCCACTGGGTAGATGTATGGACTCCCGCCGCAAGAACAGCAGCGGCGGCACCAGTAGCAGCATCTCGCAAACGCCAACTCTTTCCTAGGCAGGCTACGCTTTGTATCACCGGTTTCCAGAATACGCACACAGCTGAAAACCTCTTACGGCAACTGAGGAAGATCATCGCGGAATGGCTTACCCCAATTGGACTCTCCTGTGGATTTGTGGCATCGGACAACGCCAGCAATATTGTGTGTGCATTAAATCTGGGCAAATTCCAGCACGTCCCATGTTTTGCACATACCTTGAATTTGGTGGTGCAGAATTATTTAAAAAACGAGAGGGGCGTGCAAGAGATGCTGTCGGTGGCCAGAAGAATTGCGGGACACTTTCGGCGTACAGGCACCACGTACAGAAGACTGGAGCACCACCAAAAACGCCTGAACCTGCCCTGCCATCATCTGAAGCAAGAAGTGGTAACGAGGTGGAATTCAACCCTATATATGCTTCAGAGGTTGGAGGAGCAGCAAAAGACCATTCAAGCCTATACAATTGAGCACGATATAGGAGGTGGAATGCACCTGTCTCAAGCGCAGTGGAGAATGATTTCAACGTTGTGCAAGGTTCTGCTGCCCTTTGAACTTGCCACACGTGAAGTCAGTTCAGACACTGCCAGCCTGAGTCAGGTCATTCCCCTCATCAGGCTTTTGCAGAAGAAGCTGGAGACATTGAAGGAGGAGCTAACACAGAGCAATTCCGCTAGGCATGTGGGACTTGTGGATGGAGCCCTTAATTCGCTTAACAAGGATTCACGGGTGGTCAATCTGTTGAAATCAGAGCACAACATTTTGGCCACCGTGCTCGATCCTAGATTTAAAACCTACCTTGGATCTCTCTTTCCGGCAGACACAAGTCTGCTGGGGTTCAAAGACCTGCTGGTGAGAAAATTGTCAAGTCAAGCGGAACGCGACCTGTCAACATCTCCTCCTTCACATTCTCCCGCAACTGGGGGTGCGAGGAAAAGGCTCAGAATTCCGAGCCCACCTGCTGGCGGTGATGCAGGGCAGTCTGGAGCGACTGCTGATGCTTACATCTGGTCCGGACTGAAGGACCTGCCAACGATTACGGACATGTCGTCTACTGGCACTGCATATGATTCTCTCCCCATTGAAAGAATGGTGGAGGATTATATGAGTGACCGCATCCAAGTAGGCACGTCAGACAGTCCGTACTTATACTGGCAGGAAAAAGAGGCAATTTGGAGGCCCTTGCACAAACTGGCTTTATTCTACCTAAGTTGCCCTCCCACAAGTGTGTACTCCGAAAGAGTGTTTAGTGCCGCCGCTCACCTTGTCAGCAATCGGCGTACGAGGTTACTTCCAGAAAATGTGGAGAAGATGATGTTAATTAAAATGAATTATAATCAATTCCTCCGTGGAGACATTGACCAGCAGCAATTGCCTCCACAAAGTACACAGGGAGCTGAGATGGTGGATTCCAGTGGGGACGAATTGATAATCTGTGAGGAGGGGGATGTACACGGTGATATATCGGAGGATGATGATGAGGTGGACATCTTGCCTCTGTAGAGCCAGTTTGTGCAAGGAGAGATTAATTGCTTCTTTTTTGGTGGGGGTCCAAACCAACCCGTCATTTCAGTCACAGTCGTGTGGCAGACCCTGTCACTGAAATGATGGGTTGGTTAAAGTGTGCATGTCCTGTTTATACAACATAAGGGTGGGTGGGAGGGCCCAAGGACAATTCCATCTTGCACCTCTTTTTTCTTTAATTTTTCTTTGCGTCATGTGCTGTTTGGGGAGTATTTTTTTGAAGGGCCATCCTGCGTGACACTGCAGTGCCACTCCTAGATGGGCCCGGTGTTTGTGTCGGCCACTTGGGTCGTTGAGCTTAGTCACACAGCTACCTCATTGCGCCTCTTTTTTTCTTTGCGTCATGTGCTGTTTGGGGAGTGTTTTTTGGAAGGGCCATCCTGCGTGACACTGCAGTGCCACTCCTAGATGGGCCAGGTGTTTGTGTCGGCCACTTGGGTCGCTTAGCTTAGTCATCCAGCGACCTCGGTGCAAATTTTAGGACTAAAAATAATATTGTGAGGTGTGAGGTGTTCAGAATAGACTAAAAATGAGTGGAAATTATGGTTTTTGAGGTTAATAATACTTTGGGATCAAAATGACCCCCAAATTCTATGATTTAAGCTGTTTTTTAGGGTTTTTTGAAAAAAACACCCGAATCCAAAACACACCCGAATCCGACAAAAAAAATTTGGTGAGGTTTTGCCAAAACGCGGTCGAACCCAAAACACGGCCGCGGAACCGAACCCAAAACCAAAACACAAAACCCGAAAAATTTCAAGTGCACATCTCTAGTGACTGTATCACAAGGTATGTTTGGAAGCGTTATTATGAAATTATTTATCTAAATATGGCTGAGCTACTTTATGGGGAAGCTTTATCAAAGCTTGGAGACTGATAAAGTGGAAAGAGATAAAGTACCAACCAATCAGCTTATAACATGAGAGTCAGAAGCTGATTGGTTGGTACTTTATCTCTCTCCATTTTGAGAAAATGTACACAAATTTCTACATGAAAATAAGCTCTTTTTTTTGTTAAATACGAACAATTTAAATTAAAATAATTTTCAAGTAGTTGTCATCTACCTTTGTCTACCATTCAATTTATTTCCGTAATGTATTCTACACAAATTTCCCCTGGCAGGATTAATTACAGAGACAGATACTGTACAGTCCTACTGTATTTCTAAGGGGACACGATATCCCTAATTTGGTTTTCTAGTTTGACAACATCCATATGATTGATGGCATAATTATGACAGATTTGTGCAAATGTTGTCATGTCAGTCACTTGAGTAGCTTGAAATAAATGAACTATGGCAAAGTGAGCTGAAGTGAAGGACATCAATTTTTTTTTTACGGAGGATCAGACATTAAAAGAAGAGAAGGAATCACTTAGATGTATTAATGTAGTTTTATGAATAGCACGTTTCACTTGTTTGTTTTGTTGTTTTTTATATTGCAGTTTGAAACTGATGACTGTAGCAGTGATGGTGAACAGGTGGACCTAGGGGTGGCTTTCCAAGCCCTTACCTCTGTCACCTCCTGCTTCTTTTGTGTTCATTGTCAGATTATTATTTTTATTGTAGCTGGTAACACTTGTTTAAAATACAGAAAAAAAGATTGTATGCCCAATCAAATTTCCTAATGGACCTGCCCAAAAATCAGATCAAATAATAACATAAATATTTGAAACAAGACAATAGATCAAGGACAACATATGTACAGATCAAACTAACAAAGTCACTGTTTCAGTGGAAATTAATCCTCTTCTAATCCAAGTTTTTCTCCAGAGGCAATTCATTTAAAAGGAAAAACAAAAAAACAGAAAACAAAATGTGTAGTAATGTCTTGAGTATGGGGGGTCATTCCGAGTTGTTCGCTCGCAAGTGAATTTTAGCAGATTTGCACACGCTAAGCTGCCGCCTACTGGGAGTGAATCTTAGCATCTTAAAATTGCGAACGATGTATTCGCAATATTGCGATTAAACACCTCGTAGCAGTTTCTGAGTAGCTCCAGACTTACTCGGCATCTGCGATCAGTTCAGTGCTTGTCGTTCCTGGTTTAACGTCACAAACACACCCAGCGTTCGCCCAGACACTCCCCCGTTTCTCCAGCCACTCCTGCGTTTTTTCCGGAAACGGTAGCATTTTTTCCCACACGCCCATAAAACGGCCTGTTTCCGCCCAGTAACACCCATTTCCTGTCAATCACATTACGATCGCCAGAACGATGAAAAAGCCGTGAGTAAAATTCCTAAGTGCATAGCAAATTTACTTGGCGCAGTCGCAGTGCGGACATTGCGCATGCGCATTAAGCGCAAAATCGCTGCGATGCAAAGATTTTTACCGAGCGAACAACTCGGAATGACCCCCATGGTATACAATGGTATTCAAGAAACCAAATACACATCAATGGAATCCAGCATACCGCAACTCACTTCATGGAGTGTGTCTGCTGAATTTATAAAGGTTTCTTTTCAAACGAGATGACCTTACAATTAGAAATGTTATACTGCCTTAGTGGTTTAAATTTGCTTTACACCTTTTCTAGACCCTGAGTGGAAAGGTTTTGCACAGTCATGAGAGTCAGAAGAAGATGCCTCATGGAAGAAGATGCCTCAGTTGCAGGACCATCACTCAAAGTTTTTTCCTTGCCACTGTGTGTGGTGAATTACATGTTGTCAATTTTATGTTTTTCTGCACCAAACTTTTGGGTGTAGTATGGTATGCCGGCAGTCGGGCTCCTGGCGACCAGCATGCCGGCGCCGGGAGCCCGACCGCCGGCATACCAACAGTGTGGCGAGCGCAAATGAGCCCCTTGCGGGCTCGCTGCGCTCGCCACGCTGCGCTCGCCACGCTGCGCTCACCACACTGCGGGCACGGTGGCGCGCTATGCGCGCCACGCTATTTTATTCTCCCTCCAGGGGGGTCGTGGACCCCACGAGGGAAAATAAGTGTCAGTATGCCGGCTGTCGGGATTCCGGCACCGGTACACTGTGCGCCGGGATCCCGACAGCCGGCATACTGAAGACCACCCCAAACTTTTCCTTAATTAGAGGTGTTTTTTTCTTTACCACTGTATATTGTTTTCTTTTTATTTTAGATGCCCTTACTTAAACCCTCTATGGCCAGTAGCACCAGCTTTAGTAGATGACATTGATGGACTAGTATCATCATCATAACTGGTGGCAACAGCTACAGCGATAGAATTTGGTTGTGGTAATTTCAAAGGGCTTTTACTTTTTTATTTATGTGAATAATAAACGCACATGGGTACAGTGCACCAAAACAGTACAAGCTATATATTTATTTTTTACTTAGTAGCTAAACTCACATAGCGGCAATTCAAATGGCCTTTATATGTACGTGAATAATAAACACACAGGGGTACAGTGCCTGAGCAGTACGCACAATAGAACAATATATTTTTAATATTTTTTTATTTGCAGTTTAGCTCGCACTGCGTGGAGGACTCTACTTTTATATGTATGTCAACAATTGCACTGGGGTGCAACGCACACAGGGGGTCATTCCGAGTTGTACGCTTGTTGTTATTTTATTCGTAACGGAGCGATTAGCCGCTAATGCGCATGCGCAATGTCCGCAGTGCGACTGCGCCAAGTAAATTTGCTATGCAGTTAGGAATTTTACTCACAGCATTACGAGGTTTTTTCTTCGTTCTGGTGATCGTAATGTGATTGACAGGAAGTGGGTGTTTCTGGGCGGAAACTGGCCGTTTTATGGGTGTGTGTGAAAAAACGCTACCGTTTCTGGGAAAAACGCGGGAGTGGCTGGAGAAACGGAGGAGTGTCTGGGCGAACGCTGGGTGTGTTTGTGACGTCAAACCAGGAACGACAATCACTGAACTGATCGCACTGGCAGAGTAAGTTTCGAGCTACTCAGAAACTGCACAGAGAAGTCTTTTCGCAATATTGCGAATCTTTCGTTCACAATTTTGATAAGCTAAGATTCACTCCCAGTAGGCGGCGGCTTAGCGTGTGCAAAGCTGCTAAAAGCATCTTGCGAGCGAACAACTCGGAATGACCACCACAGTTGTACAAACATCCATTTTTTTTTACTTTTTATTTTTGTAACTTTTTTATTTTTTATTTTTTTACATTTTTTGGTTTTACTTTTTGCACAACTGCCAATATACACAGTAGTTATTATATTTAAAGCTAGTGGGTGGAGTATGGCCTGCGGAGTCAGTGCAGCACCACTGTGTGACAGAATTAGACTGGGTAATGGACTCAGCTAGTGGATGGAAACAGCACAGAGCTTGTGGATGGACACAGCACTTGTGGATGGAGACAGCACAGCCACTTGTCTGGAGTTTGGACACAGCACAACCACTTGAACCAGCAGAGAAAAGTGCAGCATAGAGCTGCGTGCCAGCAAACAGAGTGAAATAGAGTCGGGAGGATGGCATTTTACCTTGATTCAGAATACGACTGTTGCAGAAAAACCCGAGCCACAGATATACTCGGAACCTGGAAGTTCGGACGTGTGTGGATTTCTATAATCCAAACCGCTCATCTATAATATCTCTACAAAAGATAATGATAACGGAATATGATCCGCTGATGCGGTACCACGGCACCACCATGAGCCAGAAATGATTTAGCCACAGCCGAGTTAAGCTTCTTCCTGGCCTCGGCAATGGCCCGACAATAAGCCACTCTACGCCAAAACAACCTGGGAACAACAAAATACCACATCAAGGTGCAGGATGGCCATGCCCTCCTGACAAGCATCAAATCCTTCAAAATGGCAACTCCAATGCAGACCTCTTCCCAAGATCATTACCACCCAGGTGCAATACCAAATTTCAGGCAAGCCATGCTGCATCACCTTTTTCAATAGTACCAACTTAAAATATGACCAACATATACCTCTCACACCTGTCCACCTAGTCTCATCACAGCTGGCATAAAACGGAGCCCCATCCGAGGCCATAAACCGAGCCGCCCAGTAAACGTAGGAGTGACCCACAATCCACACTCTACACCTATCACCCACCAATCCTACAGGGAATGGGAAAGAATAAGAGAAAAGTTAGAACGGAATGCAAAACTTAATGTTAACAAGTAAGTAATACCGGAGGATCTGCCAAAAGAAAAAAATTTTTTTGCACATTACTGTGCAATAGAAAAGTGCCGTTTGCGCTGAGAGAAAAACTTAAACAAGAGTTAAATCGCATGGAAGCCTTGGGTGTGATACAGAAAGTTGATGAGCCTACTGAATGGGTAAGCTCCTTAGTAATTGTTGAAAAGAAAAATGGACAACACAGAATATGTCTAGACCCCAGAGATTTAAACAAAGCTATTAAACGAGAACATTTCAAACTACCAACCAGAGATGAAATCATGTCGCAATTTGCGGTAGCAAAATGGTTCAGTAAATTGGACGCATCTTCAGGATTCTGGCAAATGAAGCTAGATGAGGCCAGCTCAAAGCATTGTACATTTAATACACCAGAAGGTAGATACAGATTTCTTCGACTACCATATGGAATATTGTCTGCTCCAGAAGTATATCACAAAAAGATACACATGATTTTTGAACATATTCCAGGTGTTGAAACAATGATGGATGACATTATTGTCTGGGGATCTACAAAGGAAGAACATGATTCTAGATTGAGACAAGTAATCGAACTTGTCAAGAAAGTGAATCTAAAGCTAAACAAGGACAAATGTGAATTTGTCGTGAATACACTTACCTTTATGGACGACGTGGTCTCGGATCAAGGTGTAAAACCAGACCCAAGGAAAATATCAGCCATAGTGAACATGGAACATCCTAACAACAAAGACGACGTCAGAAGATTCCTAGGAATGATTACTTACTTAGGAAAGTTTATTTCTCAACTCCCTGAATGAACAGCCTCTCTTAGATGGTTGTTGGACAAACATAACGAGTGGATGTGGTCACATGAACAAGAAGAAAGTTGGCAAAACTTGAAACAGATCATTACAGAGCAACCAGTGCTAAAATTCTTTGATCCTGCGAAAAGAATAAGAATTTCAGCATATGCTTCGCAATTTGGCCTAGGCTCAGTGCTGTTACAAGAACATGAGGATACATGGCAACCAGTAATCTATGCATCAAGAGCACTGACAAGTGCTGAAACAAGGTATGCTCAGATAGAAAAATAACTTCTAGCGATCACATATGCATGTGAGTGATTTCATCAGTTTGTGTATGATCAAACATTTACAGTGGAAACTGACCACAAGCCATTGGTAGCTATCATGACTAAATCATTACATGCTGTCCCATGAGAATTCAACGAATGCTTATCAGATTACGGAAATATGATGTACACTTGCTGTACTGTCCCGGCAAAAACATGTACATTGCTGATACACTTTCTCGTGCTGTGGACAAAAGTGAAGGTTCCAAAAGTCTGATGGATGAAGAGATAGAAGCCTATGTTAATTTGATCATAGCTTCTCTACCAGTGTCTCTTGCAAGACAAGAACAGATTAGGAAAGAAACTGAGACAGATGACACAATGAAAGTGTTGAAAGATATCATTCTGAAAGGTTGGCCAGCAGAAAAACATGCATGCCTGCTGTCTATCCATTATTATTGGATGTACCGCAGTGACCTTACAGTTGTCGATGGTATTATTTATAAAGGCAATAGGTTTGTCATACCTGCACGACTAAGAAAAACTATGCTGTGCAAGATACATGAAGGCCACTTAGGAGAAGAAAAATGTAAGCGGAGAGCGCGTAAAGTTATGTATTGGCCAAGAATGAACCAAGACATAGCACAGACTACAGCTACATGTGAATTATGTCTTACGTATAGACTGAAACAAACAGTCGAGCCACTGAGTCCTCACGCAGTGCCAGAGAGACTGTACCAGAAAGTTGGCGCAGATTTGTCTGATTGTAATGGGAAAACATACATTGTCGTGACTGATTATTACTCTAACTACCCTGAGGTGAAGACACTACATACAACTACTAGTAAAGCCGTAATCAATTGCATGAAGTCAATCTTTGCAAGGCATGGTGTTCCTATGGAAGTGTTCACTGACAATGGTCCTCAGTTTTCCAGTGCTGAATTTAGACAATTTGCTGATGAGTGGGAATTTGTCCATACTACGTCAAGTCCCCACTATCCACGCTCAAATGGGTTGGTTGGAAGTTCAGTAAAAACTGTAAAGAGTCTCATGAAAAAAGCTCAAGAAGGTAAAGAAGATTTCTACAAAAGTCTTTAAATCTACCGCAGTACACCTTTACAGAATGGACTTTCTCCTGCACAAATGCTGATGGGAAGGAGGATTAGAGCAAATCTCCTGATACATGATGAACTGCTTAATACACATAACTCAGTGTTGGTCAGACTGAGTAAGGAACGTCAACAGGTGAAACAGAAACTGTTCCATGACAGGCGAGCACAAATCTTATCTGATCTAAAATCGGGTGACCAAGTGTGTCTCAGAGATCATGAGAAAGGTATTTGGGTGCAGAAAGGTATTGTGCAAGCACAAGCAGCACCAAGATCTTATACTATATGTACAGAGCGTGGAACGGAAGTAAGAAGAAATCGGGTGGATTTAAGATCTCAACCTAACCATAATGAAGACAACATGACTGAAGAATACCCTTTATCTGACATGTATGATGATCCTCATAATGGTGAACAAACCACGATTCTAGAAAGGTCCAACATGGTGGATGAAACACAGACTGTGTATGAAAGACCCAAAAGGGAAATACGCAGACCTGAGAGACTCATTGAAACGTGTTAGATGATGTTCTTAATATGAATTTGTTAATTGTTGCATTAAAGCGTACAGGGCTTATCTTTAAAGAAAAGAGGATGTGATGTTAGTGTATTAGAATGCTTAATATTTGTAGACACTCCCTTACTAATAGGTGTAAGCCTGAATCTTCAGTGATGGTCCCTGGGACCAGGGGGATGCTGGGAAGTGGGTGGTTCAGTGTGTGTGTGTGTGTGTGTGTCTGGAGTTGGTGATGGAATAAACAGCACAGCAGTAAACTTACATGTCTCTGTGTCCTGATGACTGGATTTACAAACGTATGAACAAATCAGGCATAGTTATCAGCATCTTCCCCCCTCCCTCCCTCCCTCCCTCCCTCCCTCCTTGGGCATAGTTATCAGCATCTTCCCCCCTCCCTCCCTCCTTGGGAATAGTTATCAGCATCTTCACCCTTCCCTCCCTCCCTCCTTGGGCATAGTTATCAGCATCTTCCCCCCTCCCTCCCTCCCTCCCTCCCTCCTTGGGAATAGTTATCAGCATCTTCACCCCTCCCTCCCTCCCTCCTTGGGAATAGTTATCAGCATCTTCCCCCCTCCCTCCCTCCCTCCCTCCCTCCTTGGGCATAGTTATCAGCATCTTCCCCCCTCCCTCCCTCCTTGGGCATAGTTATCAGCATCTTCACCCCTCCCTCCCTCCCTCCCTCCTTGGGCATAGTTATCAGCATCTTCCCCCCTCCCTCCCTCCCTCCTTGGGCATAGTTATCAGCATCTTCCCCCCTCCCTCCCTCCCTCCCTCCCTCCTTGGGCATTTTTATCAGCATCTTCCCCCCTCCCTCCCTCCTTGGGAATAGTTATCAGCATCTTCCCCCCTCCCTCCTTGGGAATAGTTATCAGCATCTTCACCCCTCCCTCCCTCCCTCCCTCCCTCCTTGGGCATAGTTATCAGCATCTTCCCCCCTCCCTCCCTCCCTCCCTCCTTGGGAATAGTTATCAGCATCTTCACCCCTCCCTCCCTCCTTGGGAATAGTTATCAGCATCTTCCCCCCTCCCTCCCTCCCTCCTTGGGCATAGTTATCAGCATCTTCCCCCCTCCCTCCCTCCTTGGGCATAGTTATCAGCATCTTCACCCCTCCCTCCCTCCCTCCCTCCTTGGGCATAGTTATCAGCATCTTCCCCCCTCCCTCCCTCCCTCCCTCCTTGGGCATAGTTATCAGCATCTTCCCCCCTCCCTCCCTCCCTCCCTCCTTGGGCATAGTTATCAGCATCTTCCCCCCTCCCTCCCTCCCTCCTTGGGCATAGTTATCAGCATCTTCCCCCCTCCCTCCCTCCTTGGGAATAGTTATCAGCATCTTCACCCCTCCCTCCCTCCCTCCCTCCCTCCTTGGGCATAGTTATCAGCATCTTCCCCCCTCCCTCCCTCCCTCCCTCTTTGGGAATAGTTATCAGCATCTTCACCCCTCCCTCCCTCCCTCCTTGGGAATAGTTATCAGCATCTTCCCCCCTCCCTCCTTGGGCATAGTTATCAGCATCTTCCCCCCTCCCTCCTTGGGAATAGTTATCAGCATATTCCCCCCTCCCTCCCTCCCTCCCTCCTTGGGCATAGTTATCAGCATCTTCCCCCCTCCCTCCTTGGGAATAGTTATCAGCATCTTCACCCCTCCCTCCCTCCCTCGTTGGGCATAGTTATCAGCATCTTCCCCCCTCCCTCCTTGGGAATAGTTATCAGCATCTTCACCCCTCCCTCCCTCCCTCCCTCCCTCCTTGGGAATAGTTATCAGCATCTTCACCCCTCCCTCCCTCCTTGGGAATAGTTATCAGCATCTTCCCCCCTACCTCCCTCCATTCTTGGGCATAGTTATCAGCATCTTCCCCCCTACCTCCCTCCTTGGGCACAGTTATCAGCATCTTCCCCCCTCCCTCCCTCCTTGGGCATAGTTATCAGCATCTTCCCCCCTCCCTCCTTGGGAATAGTTATCAGCATCTTCCCCCCTCCCTCCCTCCCTCCCTCCCTCCCTCCTTGGGCATAGTTATCAGCATCTTCCCCCCTCCCTCCCTCCCTCCCTCCCTCCTTGGGCATAGTTATCAGCATCTTCCCCCCTCCCTCCCTCCCTCCCTCCTTGGGCATAGTTATCAGCATCTTCCCCCCTCCCTCCCTCCTTGGGAATAGTTATCAGCATCTTCCCCCCTCCCTCCCTCCTTGGGAATAGTTATCAGCATCTTCACCCCTCCCTCCCTCCCTCCTTGGGAATAGTTATCAGCATCTTCACCCCTCCCTCCCTCCCTTCTTGGGCATAGTTATCAGCATCTTCCCCCCTCCCTCCCTCCCTTCTTGGGCATAGTTATCAGCATCTTTCCCCCTCTCTCCCTTCTTGGGCATAGTTATAAGCGTCTTGCTCCCTCCCTCGGCACACTTAGCAGCTACCCCTTCAACCCCCTGCATACTGGGCACTGGCAGACTTACAGCCGCAGACACCGCGCCACTCCCCCACTGCAGACAGTGCAGCTGCATTTAAATCTCCGGGGTCTGAGACTGAGTGCTGCCGTTGGCTCCACCCCCAACTCCAAGTCTCCGCCCGATGCCTGACGTGACATCTACCAGGTCCGACCTTCTGCCCAGCTACAGTAGAGTACACCTCGCACATCGTGACCTATTCTCTCTACACAGATTGCCGCGGCTGGAAGATATTGCAGCGCAATGACAAGCAGCCGGTCGGGCCGCTTGTCATTGCTCAGTGGCGTGAGGCAGTGGGCCGGGAAAGATCGGCTTGTGGGCCGTATATGGCCCACGGGCCGTATTTTGCCCACCCCTGCTATAGGGGCATGCCCAGCGCTCTGTGAGTTGCTGGCATTCCCCCAATCCCTACGTCTCCTGTGAACAGATGCTGTGTGCATGCGCACAGTGTCTATTCACTGCTGCTCTGCTAGGCAAAGCAGTGACTGACAGGAGCCTCCCAACTGGCCCACCGCGGAACACTGCAGTCCAGGGGTGGGACAGCGGGACAGTCCCAAAAGAACAGGACTGTCCCAGAAAAATCGGGACAAATGGGTTTGGCTGGTGCTGATTATTTGGGGTATTGTGACTACTGATGAAGCCACATTTATTAAATCCCATCCTTGTCCTGCAGTGTAAGTCACTGTTTTCTTGTTTTTGTTTTCGTTATATGCTGTACGATCCTTGTGGTGCCATATAAAGAGTAATAAGAATAAGAATAATATTATTATTGTAATTATTATTATCATCAGTGCATTGAAGGACATCTGTAGAACTTATCGCAGCATAGCTACAATAAATCATTTTATTAATGATGTTTATTCTGTCCATTGTGAAACACTTGTTGGGTCCATGCTATATACAGTGACACCACTGGCAATAGCCGAGTGAAGCGTCTTGCAGTGTCGCTGTTTGCCGACTTGCGTCATGCTGCTTCAGCATTTCCGCAGATCAGTCCTTCTCCGATGTTATGCTTCTTTCTCAGGAGTGCTGGGCAGTTGTACTGTCATTTTCTTCTCCACATGAGAAGAACGATTTTGTGAAAACTCATCATTATTCCACCATTCTTAAAATGTTAATACGTATTGCAGAGTACTGTGCTGTAGTGTTGCAGTTCCATCTTCTTCTGCTGTGTGGCACCACTGCCTTTTAAATGGAAGAAGCACAAACCAAATTTTAAACCCTGTCTTTCAGCAAACATGTATTTGGAAATGAAATCAGAACGGCATTTTATATAAACATAGATATCTGTAAAAAAAAGAAAAATATTTTACTAAAATAGACTACACAGTTAAAGTTTATGCGGGTTCTTTTTGTATCATCTAAATATTTCACATTTTTGTTCTTATGGCACAAAAGCACAAATTCCCCCATGACGCTGAATAAAAAGCGAGAACAATGCTTATCGTCTGATTAGCCCAATTTCACAATCACTTTAATCCTAAAATGCAATGCAGACTCCATGACTGAAGGTACAATCGCTCTAGCTGCGCCCAGGCTTAGGGGTCTATTTAACAAAGGGAGAAGATCAGTATTTCTAGAGAAAACAGATGCTTTTCTGGATTTGGAGTTTTTCCCGATTTATCGATGGCAGCTGCCTGCTACGATCACTACCATGTATCGCCTGCAGTGGCCATAGCATGAATTTCCCCATGAAAAGAATAATTACCGCTTCTGGCAGTGTCTGTATATCCTGCTGTCCTTCTATGCTATCCCCATCATAGCAGATTTGAGAAGGCAGATATAAAGCACTGTTGATAAACAAAAACTTGCTTAAAGGATAGAGAGATATATATATATATATATATAAATATATATATATTGATATATAAATATTGATATATATTGATATCTTTTAAGCAAGTTTTTGTTTATTACATGTTATATATATATATATATATATATATATATATATATATATATATATAACACTGCTCAAAAAAATAAAGGGAACACTAAAATAACACATCCTAGATCTGAATGAATGAAATATTCTTATTAAATACTTTGTTCTTTACATAGTTGAATGTGCTGACAACAAAATCACACAAAAATGATCAATGGAAATCAAATTTATTAACCCATGGAAGTCTGGATTTGGAGTCACCCTCAAAAGTAAAGTGGAAAAACACACTACAGGCTGATCCAACTTTGATGTAATGTTCTTAAAACAAGTAAAAACGAGGCTCAGTAGTGTGTGTGGCCTACACGTGCCTGTATGACCTCCCTACAATGCCTGGGCATGCTCCTGATGAGGTGGCGGATGGTCTCCTGAGGGATCTCCTCCCAGACCTGGACTAAAGCATCCGCCGACTCCTGGACACTCTGTGGTGTAACGTGGCGTTGGTGGATGGAGTGAGACATGATGTCCCAGATGTGCTCAATTGGATTCAGGTCTGGGAAACGGGCGGGCCAGTCCATATCATCAATGCCTTCATCTTGCAGTAACTGCTGACACACTCCAGCCACATGAGGTCTAGCATTGTCTTGCATTAGGAGGAACCCAGGGCCAACCGCACCAGCATATTGTCTCACAAGGGGTCTGAGGATCTCATCTCGGTACCTAATGGCAGTCAGGCTACCTCTGGCGAGCACATGGAGGGCTGTGCGGCCCCCCCAAAGAAATGCCACCCCACACCATTACTGACCCACTGCCAAACCAGTCATGCTGGAAGATGTTGCAGGCAGCAGAACGTTCTCCTTGGCATCTCCAGACTCTGTCACATGCTCAGTGAGAACCTGCTTTCATCTGTGAAGAGTACAGGGCGCCAGTGGCGAATTTGCCAATCTTGGTGTTCTCTGGCAAATGCCAAACGTACTGCACGGTGTTGGGCTGTAAGCACAACCCCCACCTGTGGACGTCGGGCCCTCATACCACCCTCATGGAGTTTGTTTCTGATCGTTTGAGTAGACACATGCACATTTGTGGCTTGCTGGAGTTCATTTTGCAGGGCTCTGGCAGTGCTTCTCCTGTTCTTCCTTGCACAAAGGCGGAGGTAGCGGCACTGCTGCTGGGTTGTTGCCCTCCTACGGCCTCCTCCACATCTCCTGATGTACTGGCCTGTCTCCTGGTAGCGCCTCCATGCTCTGGACACTACGCTGACAGACACAGCAAACCTTCTTGCCACAGCTCGCATTGATGTGCCATCCTGGATGAGCTGCACTACCTGAGCCACTTGTGTGGGTTGTAGGGAGGTCATACAGGCACGTGGAGGCCACACACACTACTGAGCCTCATTTTGACTTGTTTTAAGGACATTACATCAAAGCTGGATCAGCCTGTAGTGTGTTTTTCCACTTTACTTTTGAGGGTGACTCCAAATCAAGACCTCCATGGGTTAATAAATTTGATTTCCATTGATGATAATTTTTGTGTGATTTTGTTGTCAGCACATTCAACTACGTAAAGAACAAAGTATTTAATAAGAATATTTCATTCATTCAGATCTAGGATGTGTTATTTTAGTGTTCCCTTTATTTTTTTGAGCAGTGTACATTTATATATATATATATATATATATATATATATATAATTTTATACATTGTTTTTTTGTTATTGAATCTAGACAAGGAACTCTGCCCTGGATCGGGTGCTCCAGGTACAGTGCCCCATAACCTGGCAATGTGAAACCTCAGCTTGTTGGCAATGCAGACAGCCGACGGCCAGTACCGACGTAAAGCTGGACAACGCAGAGCTGCTCCAGCATTTAAAAATAAAAATAATAATAAATTGCCTCAAAGAATATTTTCGATGCCACAGTAGAAAATCTGATTTTTCTGGACTTTCTGATAAATGAACACAGAGATTTACTGACCACTGGTATTATAATTACAGCATCATTTATCTACTACAAATTAGATAGTCAATCAGTTTACTACAATTCAATGATGAAATAATGGAAACACAGTGGCCGGGGTGCTTAGACTTTTATGTGTAGTCAGATGGGCAGCAATGAGCAGCATTGTAAGACTTAGGACAAAAGCTACAGACAGTACTCGCTTCACTGCAGGTGATCCTGTGTAACTGATATTGTATATGCTAGAGATGTGCGGCGGACACTTTTCAGGTTTTGTGTTTTGGTCTTGGATCTGGATCTCCATTCGTGTTTTGGATCTGGATTGGTTTTGCCAAAATCACCGTTTTGGGTTTTTGTTTTGGATCTGGATGTTTAAAAAAAAAAAAAAACCCATAAAAACAGCTGAAATCACAGAATTTGGGGGTAAGTTTGATCCTACGGTATTATTAACCTCAATAACAATAATTTCCACTCATTTCCAGTCTATTCTGAACACCTCACACCTCACAATATTGTTTTTAGGCCAAAAGGTTGCACCGAGGTCGCTGAATGACTAAGCTAAGCGACCCAAGTGGCCGGCACAAACACCTGACCCATCTAGGAGTGGCACTGCAGTTGCAGACAAGTTGGCACTATTCAAAAACTAGTCTCCAAACAGCACATGATGCAAAGAAGAAAAAGAGGTGCACTGAGGTAGCTGGATGCTAAACTAAGCGACACAAGTCTGCGGCACAAACACCTGGCCCATCTAGGAGTGGCACTGCAGTGGCAGACAGGATGGCACTTTTAAAAACTAGTCCCCAAAGAGCACATGATGCAAAGAAAGAAAGAGGCACAAGATGGAATTGTCCTTGGGACCTCCCACCCACACTTAGGTTGTTTAAACAGGACACACACAGTTTAATAAACACATAATTTCAGCGACAGGTGGTCCCCCTGGAAAAAGCTCGCCAAATTCTCAGAATCATAGCTAGCTACAAACATACCACCTCCATATTTGATGACTTTTCACATTATGAGAAGAGGCAAGAGGAAGAGGACAGTGTCAAGAAGGTGATCAAAAATTAGAGAGGCACACGTAATCAGGAACAATCCACAGGCTTTCACATCCACTCCTATTTGTGTGTGGAACAGAAAGGTCTTCAACCAAGCAAATAAATAATTAATTACCACATTACTGGACAAACTGAAAAACTAGGGATTTAGATAATCTCGGATTTAATGCTGGGATGCAAATAAACTGGTGTATACCACAGGATCAAGATTGGATATGTTCCCCTCCATTGAGTCTGGAGATTATTTTGTGAAAATCTTGTGGGTTTCTTTTTTTCCATTTTTTTTAATTACATTTATATTTACATATTTTGTGGCCGATGCCTTATTTTTGTTTGTCACAGCTCCCAGTTACACGCATGACAGCCTACCTGTGTGTCCCAGTTACACGCATGTGAGTATACCTATGTGTCTTGTTTTTTTTTTTTTATTTAATTTGTAAATAAAGCAGCCCCATAGATGTTTTAGCAGCCCCTCCTGAGCCCCCACAGCAGTCCCAGATGGGGCAAGTTGAGTGTAGGTGGGTTCGTTACAGTACTAAGCAGGACTGTGCAGTGATTTTTTTGTTATTCAGCCCCTTCCCTAGTGGAGCTTACCACTCTACAGTCGAAAATCATTTCACACTATACATAGGACTGTGAGAGGAAGCAATGCTAACCTCTGTGCCCACAGCATGCGTCATCCTGGCAAGCCAGACATCTTCCTGGCTGTAAGCCACCATGAGACTCCATACTGGGCCTTATTCAATAAATGTTTGTGCCTCACAAAAGCTTCTGGCCCATCTAGTGCTGCAGTGCAATAGAAAGCTGATGCAATACAAGATCACTGAAACTCTGTTCTCCTAACACCGCAAGGTCTTGCGATAACCCTACGCAGCCCTTAGGAAAATAACTCTGTACAACAAATGTGCATCTTCTAAATAAATAATCCCAAAATGTGGAACATCAATAATAAATTTAAATTAAGGTTGACTAATTGAAACCATTCATTTGAGTGAGTCCCTAACATGAAATATGTCACAACTGAGGGCCTGAGCTGACGGGAGGCAGCCTCAGTTGTAGGGGCTGAGATGTACCGGAACCTGGGAGGTTGTATCAGACCCCTGGACATGTAAGTAACATGAATAATAACTGCCCGAAGGCGTGACCACGACAACTTGGATAAAAGTCAATGATGTTTATTATGACAACTCCGCAACACAGCAGCAGTAAAAGAAAACGTAAAAGTCAGCAAAGAATAAATACAGTTCCTGGGTACTACAGGATGGCAGGAGCCACAGGGCACTGGTAGTGTGAGATAGTTCTTATGATCTTCTAGATGGAAAGTCCTTACCAGGCCCGACTGTAGCAATGGAGATAACCCAGGATTGTGCCAGCTGGTGTTCCAGGAAAAGCTGGGTTGCTGAAGATAAAACAGCTGCTGTGGATACTGGCTGGAACCAGACTGTTGTTAGCACGGAGTGGATACTGGCTGGAACCAGTTAAATAATAAATGAACTTGGGAGCGATGAAATATGAACTGAAATGTAGAACTTGAGAGCGGAGAAATAATAATACCGGTGGAGAGTGGTAAAGTGTAGAAAGGACACCGGCCCTTTAAGGGAAGCTGTACTCTGCTGGAAGCTGAGCTGGAAGCAGGTAATGTTGTAGCTGGAAACAGATGAATCCACAATGGATTGGAGAGTCAGGCTACACCGCAGGTGGAACGCTGGTGCGGGTCTCTATGGTGGAAGTCTTGAGACAGGAGCTGGAACCTGGAAGACAATCACAGGAGAGAGACAAACAGGAACTAGGTTTGACAACCAAAGCACTGACCCCTTCCTTGCTCAGGCACAGTGTATTTATACCCGCAGCAAGGAAGGGATTGGCTAGGCAATTATGCAGATTATCAATACTGAGAACAGATTGGTGGAAATGATCAGCTGACAGAATCCAAGATGGCTGCGCCCATGCAGACACTTGGAGGGAAGTTTGGTTTGTAATCCATGTGGTAATGAAAACAGTAATGGCGGCGCCGGCCACCGGAGACAGGAGGCGCCAGGCTGACAGATGCACATCCAACCACGCGGACACAGCGGAGGCCGCGGCTGACGTAATCGCCACTCAGACACTCTGCATGCAGAAGTTCAGGGACGGCGGCGGAGGCCGCGGGAGACGCCATGCCAGGTGTAATATGGCGTTTACTGTGACAGCGTCCCAGAGTGACAGGAGAGGATACAGGAATGTACACATCAGGATAACAGATGGAATCCGGTCCTGGAGCGCTGAGCCAGCCTTAGGAGGCATCTGATGGGTAAGAAATGGCGTCCAGATACCCGGATCGTGACAAAATAGAGAAGATCCTCTCTCCAATGCTCCGGCAGAAATTCTCTCTTTTACCTCTCCGGCAGTTGCGCTGGATTATGATTCAGTCCCTTTTGAGTCACACTGACTTTGGCCACAAATGTGGTCTCATTGGAAAACACTGCATCAAAATTGCAATTTCCATTTCCACCTTTGCGTTTATGTTTTCAAAATCTGTTTGTGATGTTGAAGCTTGTTTCATATCTCTAGGCTTTAATTTAAACCTAGGATCAAGTACAGCAACACCCCTGGAATTAAATGGCAGCACCCTTGACTTATACAGCATAGGCAGTACCCCTGGAGAATTACACAGCATAGCAGACAGGCAACAGCACCCCGGGATTTAAACGGCAGTGGGGCAGCAGCCCTAAAATTATAGGGCAGAGGGGCAGCACCCCATATAGGGCAGCACACCTGGAATGATGTGGCAAAGATGGAATTGTCCTTGGGCCCTGCCACCCACCCTTATGTTGTACAAACAGGACATGCACACTTTAACAAACCAATCATTTCAGCGACAGGGTCTGCCAAACAACTGTGGCTGAAATGATTGGTTTGTTTGGGCCCCCACCAAAAAAGAAGCAATTAATCTCTCCTTGCACAAACTGGCTCTACAATGGCAAGATGTCGTCCTCATCCTCAGATTCCCCCCCCCCCCTCTTCAGTGTTTAAATCCTCATCCTCACAGAGAATAATATTCAAACAAACCCCATCATTTAGGTGTCAGTGGACTGCTTACGCTATCACCCAAAGTTTCTGAACCTGACAATGACTTTTGATGAATGTGCTGCAGGTGACGTATAAGGGAGGATGTACCAAGGTGGTTAACATCCTTACCCCTACTTATTATGGATTGATAAAGGCAACAGATGGCTTGACACCTGTTGTCCGGATTTCTGGTGAAATAATTCCACACCGAAGAGGTGGCTCTTTTGGTATTTTGCCCAGGCATCACAATGTACTTTTTCATCCTATGATAACAACTGTCTCCACTGGTGCCTTATTCAAACAAACCACATCACCATCACATTCCTCATCGTCAACCTCCTCCTCAGCGCCAGCTGCACCAATATCCTCCTCATCCTGGTGTACTTCTACAGTGACATCCTCAATCTCAATATCAGCAACTGGATTGGCGGTGCTCCTCCCAGCACTTGAAGAGGGCGTGCAAATGGTGGTAGGAGCCTCCTCTTCCCATACAGTGTAGTGAAGGTCAGGCCTAGACATTGCAACCGCGGACAGTGCCAGCACCCCTGTATTTTCACAACACCCCTGTAATTTTACAGCATAAAAGACAAGGCCAGTGTACATCGATTTTCACTGCACTTCTGTATTTTACAGCATACAGGGCCAGTGTACATTTATTTTCACTGCACCCCTGAATTTTTACAGCCAGCACCCCTGTATTTTCACAGCATACATGTGGACAGTGCCCCTGCCCCCTGTACAACACAGTGACAGCCACCACAGCAACACCTATGTACAGCTGCAGCACCCCTAACAGCACATGAAACACCAGTGACAGCCAGGACAGCACCCCTAACATCACAGGGACACCACAGTGACAGGAACAGCACCGCTAGAGAGCACACACTGACCCCACCTGATGCCACCACCCACAAAGAGAGATGGAGGTCTTTCTCCCTCAGTCTCCAAGTCCGGAGAGAAAATGGCGGTGACACGCGGCTCCTTATATGGAATCCGAAACCCCTGAGAATTCGACAGCGGGATGATGACATTTTGCCTCGTTCTGGGATTTGAGTCTGGCGGGAAGTCCCGATCTGGACTCGGATTCTGACTCGGAACGTGTTGTTCGGGGAAGGGGTGGAGGGGTGGGGGTTCGGTCCTCTGAGAAACGAACCTGCTCAACTCTAGTATATATGTATCCCTATGGACTGTATAGTACTCATTATCACTGTTTATGTTTAAGGAAGCAGAGCTTCACTAATAATCCTAAAAACCCTAGCACTCAGTATAATGCTACTACTATTAGATTACCATCATGACTAGTGTAATCGACCTTATGTACATAGCGACCCTCTTAATTGTATATGTGTTTATTCTTGTGTATCTACATTGGCGGGCAGTGTGCGTATAGAAGGCTGTAGAAGCCTCAGGAGCAGGGGCCTCGAGGCAGCTCCGTCGGGAGGAGGGAGCAGCAGGCGGAGACTGAAAGAAAAGGTATAAGAGGGGATGAGGTGAGAACACGAAAGGACTCCTGGTACTCCGTTGGGGGAGAGTGACGACTGAGATCGGTTACCTGGGCACCGAAGGGGTCCGGAGACCGGGCTGGCTTGAAATAGTCAGTAAAGGCGGAGCTGAGGGGCGGAAGCGACGGAGAGGAAAGGCGGGGATCCGGACGGCTGCAGCAGACACACAGCAGATGCACAGCAAACCACAGGCGGAAGCCGGAGCAAGCTGGGCGGTCCCCCAGAGTGACACAGGGGAGAGGCTGATCTGTCAACGGATAACTGACAACTCCTCTCCCAGCTGGTTAGTAAGCCCTAGTTGGAGGGAGAACAGTAGCTGCCTGGGAAAGCCCTAGTGCCCCACTGATGGAGAGAGTCTAACTGTGCTGCACAGCCAGGTAGACCAGGGCATGGAGACAGGGCTGCTACAAACATAGGATACATGGTAACAAAGTTAGCAGCACAGTGAAATTGGTCCTAGCGCCCCTATTAAGTGGGGTAACGCTATTGCTAGATACCATCAGCCTCACCACTTACGGGTAATGCACCGTGATGGGGGCTACTAAAAATTAGTCCAAACTAGTTCTGAGTGAGTGGGGCCAACCCCCAAAAGCTATATTATCCACATAGCAGTTGTAACATCACGGAAAGTAGTCGGGGGAGTGTTACAGGAGCCGTAGAGACTGTAGTAATGAGTGTCACATTATAACTGCATCAGTACGGTAATGCCCGGACAATGCCTTTCATAGGGGTAAAGTAATGAGACTAGTTGACTATTGATCCTATGATTCCCTTGATACAAGAGGCTAGTCAAGGACGAAAGTTAACTGGCTTAAGAGAGCGAAATAGTAACTCTTATGGGATAACCTGTGGTGGTAGCCGCAAAGTGTGACTCTCAGGCTTACAATGTACTCCTTAAGGTAACTTAATTTAAAGGCAAAAAGTTCATGTAATGGATAGGACATAGAGTCTAAAACCAATAATCAGGACAGGTGTGACACTTTACCCAACCTGTGTTCCAATGCAGGGATCCAAAATCGAAGGTCCGTGAAAAAGTTGAAATGGGTGAAGCGGATTCTGGTTCAGTCTGTGAAGATGGCACTTAATTGTTTTGCACACTGTGTTCCAATAGTGAGAATCCTAATGGATGGTATCCCATAAGGACCATGTGATGATAATGGAGGATCCTGGTTCACTTTATGCAAATCGGATGGGTCGTCCTGAGATTGAGTCCAACAATGTGTGTGCCTTAGGAGAAGTCCGATGGTCTAGAGCAAAGTTAACTGACGCGTTTCGCTGCTCCTGGCAGCTTTATCAAACCCTTTGATAAAGCTGCCAGAATCTGCTTCACCCATTTCAACTTTTTCACAGACCTTTGGATCCCTGCTTAGGAACACAGTTTGGGTAAACTGTCACACCAGTCCTGATTTTTGGTTTTAGACTCTATGTCCTATCCATTACATGGACTTTTTGCCTTTAAATTAAGTTGCCTTAAGGAGTACATTGTATGTCCAATAACTGGTCTCTGGTCAATTGAGTGAGATAGTAATATCATCTTCTCTCATTTATTACTCAAGTTTTTAAATGTTTTTTTATATAGTTATTAAATATATAAATTTTCAGTAGAGATGAGCGGGTTCGGTTCCTCGGAATCCGAACCCCCCCCCCGAACTTCAGCCTTTTTACACGGGTCCGAGGCAGACTCGGATCTTCCCGCCTTGCTCGGTTAACCCGAGCGCGCCCGAACGTCATCATCCCGCTGTCGGATTCTCGCGAGGCTCGGATTCTATCGCGAGACTCGGATTCTATATAAGGAGCCGCGCGTCGCCGCCATTTTCACACGTGCATTGAGATTGATAGGGAGAGGACGTGGCTGGCGTCCTTTCCGTTAGAATAGATAGAGACACTTGAGTTGATTTACTACTAACTTAGTAATTTTGGGGAGCATTAGGAGTACTCAGAGTGCAGAGTTTTGCTGATAGTAGTTACTAGTGACCACCACCAGTTTTATTTATTATTTAATATAATCCGTTCTCTGCCTTAAAAAAAAAACGATACACAGTCACATACCATATCTGTGCTCAGCCTCAGTGTGCTGCATGATAATATCATCTATGTATATCTGACTGTGCTGAGTGCTCACTGCTCACACAGCTGAATTGTGGGGGAGACTGGGGTGCAGTTATAGCAGGAGTACAGTGCACACTATTGCTGCCAGTGTGAATGACCAGTGACCACCAGTATATTGTCTGCCTGAAAAAGTTAAACACTCCTGTGGTGTTTTTTTTTTTTTTATTCTATAAACGCATTCTGCTGACAGTGTCCAGCAGGTCCGTCATTCATTATATTATATAAATATTTACCTGCAGTAGTGTTTTATTTTTTTTTGTTCATCTCTATCATCTTTATCATCTCTATATTAGCAGACGCAGTACGGTAGTCCACGGCTGTGGCTACCTCTGTGTCGTCAGTGCTCGCCCATAATTGTATACCTACCTGTGGTGGGGTTTTTTTTTCTATCTTCTTCATACTAGTAGTTTAGGAGTCTGCTGACAGTGTCCAGCAGGTCCGTCATTATATTATATATACCTGCAGTAGTGATATATATATATATATTTTTTATATCATTATCATCTCTATACTAGCAGACGCAGTACGGTAGTCCACGGCTGTAGCTACCTCTGTGTCGTCAGTGCTCGTCCATAATTGTATACCTACCTGTGGTGGGGTATTTTTTTCTATCTTCTTCATACTAGTAGTTTAGGAGTCTGCTGACAGTGTCCAGCAGGTCCGTCATTATATTATATATACCTGCAGTAGTGATATATATATATTTTTTATATCATTATCATCTCTATACTAGCAGACGCAGTACGGTAGTCCACGGCTGTAGCTACCTCTGTGTCGTCAGTGCTCGTCCATAATTGTATACCTACCTGTGGTGGGGTATTTTTTTCTATCTTCTTCATACTAGTAGTTTAGGAGTCTGCTGACAGTGTCCAGCAGGTCCGTCATTATATTATATATACCTGCAGTAGTGATATATATATATTTTTTATATCATTATCATCTCTATACTAGCAGACGCAGTACGGTAGTCCACGGCTGTAGCTACCTCTGTGTCGTCAGTCACTCTTCATCCTTAAGTATACTAGTATCCATCCATCTCCATTGTTTACCTGAGGTGCCTTTTAGTTGTGCCTATTAAAATATGGAGAACAAAAATGTTGAGGTTCCAAAAATAGGGAAAGATCAAGATCCACTTCCACCTCGTGCTGAAGCTGCTGCCACTAGTCATGGCCGAGACGATGAAATTCCATCAACGTCGTCTGCCAAGGCCGATGCCCAATGTCATAGTGCAGAGCATGTAAAATCCAAAACACAAAATATCAGTAAAAAAAGGACTCAAAAATCTAAAATAAAATCGTCGGAGGAGAAGCGTAAACTTGCCAATATGCCATTTACCACACGGAGTGGCAAGGAACGGCTGAGGCCCTGGCCTATGTTCATGGCTAGTGGTTCAGCTTCACATGAGGATGGAAGCACTCAGCCTCTCGCTAGAAAAATGAAAAGACTTAAGCTGGCAAAAGCACAGCAAAGAACTGTGCGTTCTTCGAAATCACAAATCCACAAGGAGAGTCCAATTGTGTCGGTTGCGATGCCTGACCTTCCCAACACTGGACGTGAAGAGCATGCGCCTTCCACCATTTGCACGCCCCCTGCAAGTGCTGGAAGGAGCACCCGCAGTCCAGTTCCTGATAGTCAGATTGAAGATGTCAGTGTTGAAGTACACCAGGATGAGGAGGATATGGGTGTTGCTGGCGCTGGGGAGGAAATTGACAAGGAGGATTCTGATGGTGAGGTGGTTTGTTTAAGTCAGGCAACCGGGGAGACACCTGTTGTCCGTGGGAGGAATATGGCCATTGACATGCCTGGTGAAAATACCAAAAAAATCAGCTCTTCGGTGTGGAAGTATTTCAACAGAAATGCGGACAACAGGTGTCAAGCCGTGTGTTGCCTTTGTCAAGCTGTAATAAGTAGGGGTAAGGACGTTAACCACCTCGGAACATCCTCCCTTATACGTCACCTGCAGAGCATTCATCATAAGTCAGTGACAAGTTCAAAAACTTTGGGCGACAGCGGAAGCAGTCCACTGACCAGTAAATCCCTTCCTCTTGTAACCAAGCTCACGCAAACCACCCCACCAACTCCCTCAGTGTCAATTTCCTCCTTCCCCAGGAATGCCAATAGTCCTGCAGGCCATGTCACTGGCAATTCTGACGAGTCCTCTCCTGCCTGGGATTCCTCCAATGCATCCTTGAGTGTAACGCCTACTGCTGCTGGCGCTGCTGTTGTTGCTGCTGGGAGTCGATGGTCATCCCAGAGGGGAAGTCGTAAGACCACTTTTACTACTTCCACCAAGCAATTGACTGTCCAACAGTCCTTTGCGAGGAAGATGAAATATCACAGCAGTCATCCTGCTGCAAAGCGGATAACTGAGGCCTTGGCATCCTGGGCGGTGAGAAACGTGGTTCCGGTATCCATCATTACTGCAGAGCCAACTATAGACTTGTTTGAGGTACTGTGTCCCCGGTACCAAATACCATCTAGGTTCCATTTCTCTAGGCAGGCGATACCGAAAATGTACACAGACCTCAGAAAAAGACTCACCACTGTCCTAAAAAATGCAGTTGTACCCAATGTCCACTTAACCACGGACATGTGGACAAGTGGAGCAGGGCAGACTGAGGACTATATGACTGTGACAGCCCACTGGGTAGATGTATTGACTCCCGCCGCAAGAACAGCAGCGGCGGCACCAGTAGCAGCATCTCGCAAACGCCAACTCTTTCCTAGGCAGGCTACGCTTTGTATCACCGCTTTCCAGAATACGCACACAGCTGAAAACCTCTTACAGCAACTGAGGAAGATCATCGCGGAATGGCTTACCCCAGTTGAACTCTCCTGTGGATTTGTGGCATCGGACAACGCCAGCAATATTGTGTGTGCATTAAATCTGGTCAAATTCCAGCACGTCCCATGTTTTGCACATACCTTGAATTTGGTGGTGCAGAATTATTTAAAAAACGAGAGGGGCGTGCAAGAGAGGCTGTCGGTTGCCAGAAGAATTGCGGGCCACTTTCGGCGTACAGGCACCATGTACAGAAGACTGGAGCAACACCAAAAACGCCTGAACCTGCCCTGCCATCATCTGAAGCAAGAAGTGGTAACGAGGTGAGATTTCAACCCTCTATATGCTTCAGAGGTTGGAGGAGCAGCAAAAGGCCATTCAAGCCTATACAACTGACCACGATATAGGAGGTGGAATGCACCTGTCTCAAGCGCAGTGGAGAATGATTTCAACGTTGTGCAAGGTTCTGCAACCTTTTGAACTTGCCACACGTGAAGTCAGTTTAGACACTGCCAGCCTGAGTCAGGTCATTCCCCTCATCAGGCTTTTGCAGAAGAAGCTGGAGACATTGAAGGAGGAGCTAACACTGAGCGATTCCGCTAGGCATGTGGGACTTGTGGATGGAGCCCTTAATTCGCTTAACAAGGATTCACGGGTGGTCAATCTGTTGAAATCAGAGCACTACATTTTGGCCACCGTGCTCGATCCTAGATTTAAAACCTACGTTGTATCTCTCTTTCCGGCACACACAAGTCTGCAGGGGTTCAAAGAACTGCTGGTGAGAAAATTGTCAAGTCAAGCGGAACGCGACCTGTCAACATCTCCTCCTTCACATTCTCCCGCAACTGGGGGTGCGAGGAAAAGGCTCAGAATTCCGAGCCCACCCGCTGGCGGTGATGCAGGGCAGTCTGGAGCGACTGCTGATGCTGACATCTGGTCCGGACTGAAGGACCTGCCAACGATTACGGACATGTTGTCTACTGTCACTGCATTTGATTCTCTCACCATTGAAAGAATGGTGGAGGATTATATGAGTGACCGCATCCAAGTAGGTACGTCAGACAGTCCGTACGTATACTGGCATGAAAAAGAGGCAATTTGGAGGCCCTTGCACAAACTGACTTTATTCTACCTAAGTTGCCCTCCCACAAGTGTGTACTCCGAAAGAGTGTTTAGTGCCGCCGCTCACCTTGTCAGCAATCGGCGTACGAGGTTACTTCCAGAAAATGTGGAGAAGATGATGTTCATTAAAATGAATTATAATCAATTCCTCCATGGAGACATTCACCAGCAGCAATTGCCTCCACAAAGTACACAGGGAGCTGTGATGGTGGATTCCAGTGGGGACGAATTGATAATCTGTGAGGAGGGGGATGTACACGGTGATGAATCGGAGGATGATGATGAGGTGGACATCTTGCCTCTGTAGAGCCAGTTTGTGCAAGGAGAGATTAATTGCTTCTTTTTTGGTGGGGGTCCAAACCAACCCGTCATTTCAGTCACAGTCGTGTGGCAGACCCTGTCACTGAAATGATGGGTTGGTTAAAGTGTGCATGTCCTGTTTATAAAACATAAGGGTGGGTGGGAGGGCCCAAGGACAATTCCATCTTGCACCTCTTTTTTCTTTCATTTTTCTTTGCGTCATGTGCTGTTTGGGGAGTGTTTTTTGGAAGGGCCATCCTGCGTGACACTGCAGTGCCACTCCTAGATGGGCCAGGTGTTTGTGTCGGCCACTAGGGTCACTTATCTTAGTCACACACCTACCTCATTGCGCCTCTTTTTTTTCTTCTTTGCGTCATGTGCTGTTTGGGGAGTATTTTTTGGAAGGGCCATCCGGCCTGACACTGCAGTGCCACTCCTAGAGGGGCCAGGTGTTTGTGTCGCCCACTAGGGTCGCTTAGCTTACTCACACAGCTACCTCATTGCGCCTCTTTTTTTCTTTGCGTCATGTGCTGTTTGGGGAGTGTTTTTTGGAAGGGCCATCCTGCGTGACACTGCAGTGCCACTCCTAGATGGGCCAGGTGTTTGTGTCGGCCACTTGGGTCGCTGAGCTTAGTCATCCAGCGACCTCGGTGCAAATTTTAGGACTAAAAATAATATTGTGAGGTGTTCAGAATAGACTGAAAATGAGTGGAAATTATGCTTATTGAGGTTAATAATACTTTTGGATCAAAATGACCCCCAAATTCTATGATTTAAGCTGTTTTTTAGGGTTTTTTGAAAAAAACACCCGAATCCAAAACACACCCGAATCCGACAAAAAAAATTCGGTGAGGTTTTGCCAAAACGCGTTCGAACCCAAAACACGGCCACGGAACCGAACCCAAAACCAAAACACAAAACCCGAAAAATTTCCGGTGCACATCTCTAATTTTCAGTATCTTTTGTATAGCGCTGTATTCTTTCTTATTGTTTGTTTTTTTTACCAAGGAGAGTGACTTTCTCCTATATATACAGCAGCTCAGAAAAACCACTCGTTTCAGCACCTGTCATTTATATACTTGTTATATAAACTTCACCTGCTGTGACTCTCAGGCTGCTGTATGAGGAATCAAACCGACTTGTTTCTGGACACAAGGGAAAGGCACCGGTTAAAGTTATCCAGATCCCAGATCCCCAATTGATTGTTATGGTACAGCTGTGTATATTTGAGTCTCCCTATTAGAAAAGGAACACCGAGGGGGCACAGGAACAATATATTACTTGTATGTGCCTTAAGACTATTCCCCCCTTTAACCCCCTACACCCAGAAGCAGTCAGAGGTTCTTAGGGAGGAGACCCAGTTGAGATTTCGCTTGGAGTGCGGATTACCGTGGACCAAAGCGGTGGCATCGGGGAAGATCATAAGTTCCCACGGGACTGGAGTTATCCATATTGTTACATTGGACTCATATTACCCGGTCACCTACGTCCTAAAGGAAAAGGGCCCCAACGTGCACACATATATTGTTATATCTGAGTACCCGGGTCACTCCATGTGTCAATGCGATATAAAAAAAAAAATTGTATTGCATGCATCTCTATTGTATAGGAAGTTAAGAGACTAGTGGGGAAGTATATTTTCTATCGCCCCCCGTTTTATGTTATATTCTACTGTTTCAAGAGAGTATAAAATAGTTGAATTAAACTGAGGGAACGTACTTACCTGCTGTATGTCCGAGTGAGATGTCAGCCTGAAAAGTGGTTTGATTACAAGCTGAAAAGGAGAACAGGTATACAGTTAAGTACATGTTGGTGTCCAGGGTAGGGGCGTAACATTACACTCACTTATACCCATAGGCTTACCCAAGCGAGACTGAAAATTACAATTAGCTTGGGTGGAGGCACTGGTTCTTGGTAAGTATCCCTTTCTTTAGCATAAAAAGGGTTACATATACTAGTACATGGCTTCCCTCTGTTAATGGTCCCTATCGAATCCACCTGATTACCAGGGGCACCCGGGCTAGGCAGGTGGTACAGATTACCTGTCTGGGCTGCTCAATGGGGTCTTGAGCCAGCAATGGAAGTGAAACTACAGTATGTACATGCCCCCTTCCTCCCCCCATCCCCTTTCCATCACTGTGCAATGCTGCTTTGTGGAAGAACACATGTAATTTAAAGGACATTCCATTTTTCGATTGGGTCAAAACAACACCTCTATATGGGCTATGTCCTCTCTCTAGCACCAGAGCCAATGAGATGTCTTTGGTTGTTCTGCTGATTACAGAGAGTATAGAGAAACTATAACAATTAAACAATTACAAGCACTCAGCACTGAGAGTTAATAAAAATATATACATATATTTAATGTTATCTCCAAAACTTTAGTAATAATATGTAATATTTGAGAGAGAATATGAAAATCTCTCCAGCAAATATTAAAAGTGGATGAAGGATTTCCTAAACATCCGATATATACAGGTGAATCCTCATACATCTTCGCACCAAGATGCCCCTCTTAGAAAACCAGGTCCTGAGAGACTCTGCTAGCATCGGGTGTTTTTTTCACGAAAATGCGTCTTACAGTGCCTTGCTAAAGTATTCACCCCCCTTTGCATTTTTCATGTTTTGTTGCCTCACAACCCGGAAGTAAAATGGATTGTTTGAAGGTTTGCATCATTTCATTCACAGAACATGGCTACAACTTTGAAGATGTTTTTTTTATTTTTTATTGTGAAGCAAACAGCAAATAGGACAAAATAACAGAAAACTTCAGCGTGCAGAACTATTCACCCCCCTAAAGTCAGTACTTTGTAGAGCCACCTTTTGCGGCAATTACAGCTGCAAGTCACTTTGGATAAGTCTCTATGAGCTTGCCACATCTTGCCACTGAGATTTTTGCCCATTCCTCAAGGCAAAACTGCTCCAGCTCCTTCATAATAGATGGTTTCCGCTTGTGAACAGCAATCTTCAAGTCTGACCACAGATTCTCAATTGGATTGAGATCTGGGCTTTGACTAGGCCATTCCAACACATTTAAATGTTTCCCCTTATACCAATGGAGTGTTGCTTTAACAGTAAGCTTCGGGTTATTGGGGGTCCTTCCGAGTTGTTCGCTCGCTAGCAGATTTTAGCAGCATTGCACACGCTAGGCCACCGCCCTCTGGGAGTGTATCTTAGCTTAGCAGAATTGCGAACGAAAGATTAGTAGAATTGCGAATAGAAAATTCTTAGCAGTTTCTGAGTAGCTCGAGACTTACTCCTACACTGCGATCAGCTCAGCCCGTTTCGTTCCTGGTTTGACGTCACAAACACGCCCTGCATTCGGCCAGCCACTCCTCCATTTCTCCAGACACTCCCGCGTTTTATCCTGACATGCCTGCGTTTTTCCGCACACTCCCAGAAAACGGTCAGTTTCCGCCCAGAAACACCCACTTCCTGTCAATCACACTCCGATCACTTCAACGATGAAAATTCTTTGTTCGGACATGAGTAAATCTACTAAGTTTTGTGCTAAAATACTTAGCGCATGCGCACTGCGTACCATGCGCATGCGCATTTTCGCCTTAATCGATCAATTGCGAAAATCGGCAACGAGCAAGCAACTCGGAATGACCCCCCCATTGTCCTGCTGGATGGTGAACTTCCATCCCAGTCTCAAATCGCAGGTAGACTGAAACAGGTTTTGCTCAAGAATATCCCTATATTTAGCAGCTTCCATCTTTCCCTTGATTCGAAACAGTTTCCCAGTCCCTGCTTCTGAAAAACATCCCCACAGCATGATGCTGCCACCACCATGTTTCACTGTGGGGATGGTGTTCTTGGGGTGATGGGATGTGTTGGGTTTGCGTCAGATGGGTGTAGTATGGTATACCGGCAGTCGTGCTCCCAGCGACCAGCATACCGGTGCTGGGATCCAGACCGCCGGCATACCGACAGCATGGCAAGCGCAAATTAGCCCCTAGCGGGCTCATTGCGCTCGCCATGCTGCGGCCATGGTGGTGTGCTACGCGGGTGTGGTTCATCAAATCGACAGTATCTAGGTCGACAATATTTAGGTCAACCACTATTGGTCGACAGTCACTTGGTCGACATGGATGGAAGGTCGACAGGGTTTCCAGGTCGACATGTGCTAGGTCGACAGGTCTAAAGGTCGACATGAGGTTTTTTTTTTTTTTTCGTTTTCTTCGTAGAGTGACCGGGATCCCAAATTAGTGCACTGCGTCCCCTCGCATGGCTCGCTTCGTTCGCCATGCTTCGGGCATGGTGCCTTCGCTCCGCTACCGCTTCGCTCGGCACAGATTACCGTTCCAATCGTAGTCCACGTGGATCGTTAAGTATGAAAAAATAAAAAATAAAAATGTGAAAAACTCATGTCGACCTTTAGACCTGTCGACCTAGCACATGTCGACCTAGAAACCCTATCGACCTTCCATCCATGTTGACCTAGTGACTGTCGACCTATAGTGGTCGACCTAAACATTGTCGACCTAAATACTGTCGATCTTCAGACCGGATCCCGTGCTACGCGCGCCACGCTATTTATTCTCCCTCCAGGGGGGACGTGGACCCCTAAGAGGTAGAAAAAGTGTTGGTATGCCGGCTGTCGGGATTCTGGCACCGGTATACTGTGCGCCAGGATCCCGACAGCTGGCAAACTGAAGACCACCCGTGCCAGACATAACGTTTTCCTTGGTGGCTGAACAGTTCAATTTTAGTCTCTGACCAGAGCACCTTCCTTCATTTAGGGAGTTGTCCACATGCCTTTTGGCAAACTCAAAACGATCCTTCTTATTTTTAACACTAGGTAATGGCTTTTTTCTGGCCACTCTTCCATAAAGCCCAACTCTATGGCGTGTACGGCTTATTGTGGTCACATGCGCAGATGCACCAGTCTCTGCCGTGAAACTCTGCAGCTCCTTCAGGGTCACCTTTGGTCTCTGTGCTGCCTCTCTGATTAATGCCCTCCTTGCCCGATCTGTGAATTTTGGTGGCTGGCCCTCTCTTGGCAGGTTTGTTGTGGTACCATGTTCTTTCCTTTTGAAGATGATGGATTTGATGGTGCTCCAGGGGGATCATCATAGATTTGGATATTTTGTATAACCCATCCCTGACTTGTACTTCTCAACAACTTTTTCCCTGACTTGTTTGGAGAGCTCCTTGGTCTTCATGGTGTGATGCCTCTTGCTTAGTGGTGTTGCAGCCTCTGGGGCCTTTCAGAGAAGGTGTGTTTATACCGACAGATCATGTGACAGATTGAGCACGGATAGAGGACTTCATTTCACTAGTTATGTGACTTCTGAAGGTAATTGGTAGCACCAGAACATTTGAGGGGCTTCATAGCAAAGGGGGTGAATACATATGCACATGCCAATTTTCAGATTTTTATTTATAAAAATCCTTTTTTTATATACATTTTTCTCATTTCAGTTCCCCAACTTAGACTACTTTGAGCAGATCCATCACATAAAATTCAGATTAAAAAAAAAAAAAAATTAAATGATTACAGGTTGTAATGTAACAAAATAGGTAAAAAGCCAAGGGGGGAGAATACTTTAGCAAGGCACTGTAGATACAACACAATGTGGCGAGGATGCTCTAGGAGACTGTGCTGATGGGATGCAGGTAAATTGACGGCAGTCGGAATCCCGGCAGTCAGGATACCGACGCCGAAATCTTGACTGCTGACAATGCCACCAGCCAGAATCCCGGCTCACAGGGGCTATTCCCACTCGTGGGTGTCCACGACACCCATATAGTGGTAATAGAGCCACCGAGCCCACAACGTGGCGAGCATAGTGAGCCCACAATGGGACACTCTCTACGCTCGCCCCGCTGCCGGCTTACTGACGGACAGGATGCTGTGGTCTGTATACTGACGACCAGCATCCCGACTGTCTGTAAAACATACTGATCTAGTGCTGATTTATCTGATGCAACACTTGTAATTCTGGGTGCGACTGAGTCTTTGAATTTGCATACGAAGTGCTACAATGTAGCAGCTTGTGGCTTTTTTTCTGTACAAGTTCTATTGTGCTTCGTATACAGACTCAGTCGCACACACATATACAAGTGTCGCATATGGGCCCTCATTCCGAGTTGATCGGTCGCAAGGCGAATTTAGCAGAGTTACACACGCTAAGCCGCCGCCTACTGGGAGTGAATCTTAGCTTCTTAAAATTGCGACCGATGTATTCGCAATATTGCGATTACTAACTACTTAGCAGTTTCAGAGTAGCTCCAGACTTACTCTGCCTGTGCGATCAGTTCAGTGCTTGTCGTTCCTGGTTGACGTCACAAACACACCCAGCGTTCGCCCAGGCACTCCCACCGTTTCTCCGGCCACTCCTGCGTTTTTTCCGGAAACGGTAGCGTTTTCAGCCACACGCCCCTGAAACGCCGTGTTTCCGCCCAGTAACACCCATTTCCTGTCAATCACATTACGATCGCCGGAGCGAAGAAAAAGCCGTGAGTAAAAATACTTTCTTCATAGTAAAGTTACTTGGCAGTCGCAGTGCGAACTTTGCGCATGCGTACTAAGCGGATTTTCACTGCGATGCGATGAAAAAGAACGAGCGAACAACTCGGAATGAGGGCCATTAAACTAATCACCACACAGTCTCCTGGTGCATCTTACAGTAGTTGCATAGCGTTGCAACTAAGATGCATTTTTCAACAAAAAAAGACACCCAATGCTAGCAAAGTTGCATGGTTCCTGTTAGCTTACGACATGCATCGGTGGTGCATTGAAGCTAGATGTACAGACTGAGAACACATCTGTATAATCTAGAGATGTGCACCGGAAATTTTTCGGGTTTTGTGTTTTGGTTTTGGATTCGGTTCCGCGGCCGTGTTTTGGATTCGGACGCGTTTTGGCAAAACCTCCCTGAAATTTTTTTTGTCGGATTCGGGTGTGTTTTGGATTCGGGTGTTTTTTTTTTTCAAAAACCTCAAAAACAGCTTAAATCATAGAATTTGGGGGTAATTTTAATCCTATAGGAAAGGGGGGACATGATAGAAACTTTCAAATATATGAAGGGTTTTAACAAAGTCCAGGAGGGAAACATTCTCCAAATGAAGAGAAGCAATAGGACACGAGGACATGCACTGAGACTGGAGGGGGGGAGGTTCAGGGGAAATCTGCGGAAAAATTATTTCACAGAAAGGGTAGTGGACAAGTGGAATAGCCTCCCATCAGAGGTGGTAGAGGCTAAGACAGTAGAGCAATTTAAACATGCATGGGATAGACATAAGGATATCCTTACAAAGAAATAAGGATCAAATAAGGTTAGTGTTAAAAAAAAATAATATTAAAAAAAAAAAAAAAAAGGGGCAGACTAGATGGGCCAAGTGGTTCTTATCTGCCGACAAATTCTATGTTTCTATGTTAGTATTATAAACCTCAATACCCACAATTTCCACTCATTTCCAGTCTATTCTGAACACCTCACACCTCACAATACTATTTTTAGTTCTAAAATTTGCACCGAGGTCGCTGGATGAGTAAGCAAAGTGACCCAAGAGGGCGGCAGAAACACCTGGCCCATCTAGGAGTGGCACTGCAGTGTCAGACAGGATGGCACTTAAAAAAATTGGCCCCAAACAGCACATGATGCAAAGAAAAGAGAAAAAGAGGTGCACTGTGGTCGCTGGACGGCTAAGCTAAGCGACACAAACACCTCAATATCACAGGAATTATTTGTTCTAATCAATGGTATTATTGGTCCAAATCACTGGAAGAAAATGACAAAATCACTGGAATTATTCGTTCTAATCAATGGTATTATTGGTCCAAATCACTGGAAGAAAATTACAAAATCACTGGAATTATTCGTTCTAATCAATTGTATTATTGGTCCAAATCACTGGAAGAAAATGGAATGGGTGGATACTTGCAGTGACACAGAGCTGCAAGATACAGCAATGCAAAAATAGACAAAGCTAGAAGCAATTAAGGCGCTAATTGTTCAACAAAATACTGATATAGTTAATCGTTATTTTAGTTCCAATTCAAGCTGCAAACCACAGTCCAGCTGTATCTGTGTTCATACAGCTAAAAATGAAGCTGAGAGATCACCACTCAACTGCTCCAAATACAAGACTAAATAGAAAATGACTGTATTGCGCTAAATTAGTCCAAGGTGCATATATAAATGAAATCACTCGTTATTATAATTATCTATTATTTATTTCAATATTATCTGTATATAAAAAAAATCAATAAAAGCCTACATACAACTTTTCAGTGAGCTCACTTTAATTCCTAACTATACGTTATATACTTGTGCACATGGATATCTCCCAAAAATACACTTTATTAAAATGTACCTTAGTACTGTATTAAGAATATCTCATATATTAACCTGCAATGCAGTGTATTAGATTAAATGAAATGCTATCAATCAGCTCTATAAAACTGATCTAATAATTAGAACACAATCTCTTAAGAAAAACCACACGTGGGTATTCAGAACCAATGTCTCATAGTTCCAATATTTGCTCAATTAGCATGAAAAAGCAAACTAACGTCCCAGTTCAGTTTATCCGGACAGTACTGATGTATATTTCCACTACGCACAGCAGTAATTGATGACAGTCTCTCACCCGTTCTTTATCAGTTGTATCTGAGTGTCCCAGGGTGTAGTGAACTGGAGCCACTTATATACGGACGTATGCACCGGAGACTCCAGCCGTCAGCTGTCTGCCCGCGTCTTCACTGAAGGAGACTCGCCGACGGTGTCAGATGTGTGGAGTCCCGCCTGTTGTCCTTAGCTCCCCGCTCACCTGTGTTTAGCCACTGTGTCTGGTATTGCTGAACTATGCTGGAGCCACTTGTACATGGACACTTGATTTACCGCTTATGCCATCAATTGGCTGGCCACGTCCTCAGTGAGGGAAATCCCAGCCAGCGGTCAGATGTATATCCGCGTCAGCCGTCCTTAGCTCCCAGCATTAGTAACGGTTCCCGGTGTGGAATGGTCACTTGTAGAATGATCAGCAGATTACCTCTAACGCGTTTCGCACCTGGGTGCTTCCTCAGATACTTGGACTAATTTAGCGCAATACAGTCATTTTTCTATTTAAGATACAGCAATGGCTTACTGTACACAACTATATACTGTTGGGTCACCAAAATGCTGCACTGTAATACTATATACTGCTCACAAAAATGCAGCACAGATATGGAATGGATGCTTCCAGTGACACAGAGCTGCAAGATACAGCAATGGCCTACTGTACACAACTATATACTGTTGGGTCACCAAAATGCTGCACTGTAATACTATATATACTGCTCACAAAAAATGCTGCACAGATATGGAATGGATACTTGCAGTGACACAGACCTGCAAGATACAGCAATGGCCTACTGTACTGTACTACTATAAGTATAATTAATTATATACTGGTGGTCCCTAGTCCCCACAATAAAGCACACTGAGCACAGATATTTGCAGCACACTGAGCACAGATATTTGCAGCACACTGAGCACAGATATGGAGCGGTTTCAGGCACAGAACGTAGATATTTTAAGCACACTGAGCACAGATATTTGCAGCACACTGAGCACAGATATTTGCAGCACACTGAGCACAGATTACGGAGCTTTTCAGTGAGAGAACACAGCCACAGCCTCTCCGTTAAATCTCCAATGCACGAGTGAAAATGGCGGCGACGCGCGGCTCTTTATTTAGAATACGATTCTCGTGAGAATCCGACAGCGGGATGATGACTTTCGGCCTCGTTCGGGTTAACCGAGCAAGGCGGGAAGATCCGAGGCTGCCTCGGAACCGTGGAAAATGGGTGAAGTTCGGAAGGGTTCGGATCTCGAGGAACCGAACCCGCTCATCTCTAGTATAATCCACGCATAGAGTAGGAAAACCCATGGATATTGTCACTTTACCAGACTTTTTTATCCTGTGGATATTTGCCACACTGTTCAGCTATGTGGAATTGCGGTGAATTACAAGGAAGTTTCGCTGGGAAAGATAAGTGACCATGCTGGCAGCACGCGTTCAGTGAATACTTTCCTTTAGCAGAATGGGAGCAGTACTATTTGGAACACCAAGGTTTGCCAGTGCAATGTAATAGTTCTACTAAGAAGGCAATGCAGCTTGAGAAGGAGACTGCACACAGGGGCTGATTCAGACCTGATCGTAGATGTGCTAAATGTAGCACATTTACGATCAGCTTCCCTGACATGCGGGGGGAAACTCAGCACAGGGTTAGTCCGCCCTGCATGTCAGCCCCTGCTCCATCGCACAAGTACCAAAGCATTGCACAGCGGCGATGCTTTCAACTGTAGGAGTAGCTCCCAGCCAGAGCAGCTGCTGTGCGCTGGCAGGGAGCTACCTGTCGTTGTGGGGGTTGCAGTGGCTGCGTGTGACATCACGCAGCCGCCCCAACGGTCCGGGCATGCCTAAACGGTGGCTAAATGCCGTTGGCCCACCCAGCGACCGCCTCTGCCTGTCAATCAGGCAGAGGCGATCGTTAGCCTAAGACAGCCATTGGCTGTCTGGCATGCGCCGGTGCCCAGTTCAGACCCGATCGCTGCTGTGCGATCGGGCCTGAATGACCCCCACAGATCAATCCTTTCCTCGGGTCAAAACTGGTTTATCGGCTCTGTAGCCTTGAATGAAGTAATGGTAAACGTTCTAATATTCAGTGCAGTATTAATAGCACAGGACCTGATTGTATAATATATTTACCGTGTGTAAGTTCACAGTGATCAGCTAGGTAACGCGTTTCGAGTCCATCTTGGATTATTTTCCAAAGATAATGTCATGGTGCTCTATTATAGGCCTTAATCATCTGATAGTCATTATTAACCTCTTCCCTACTTAAAAGTAAAAAACAGCAATATACAAATGATACTATACTAGTTACCAGTTTGTCAAAATGACGGAACAACATAACAGTAAATTCAGTGGCGGCGGCTGTGCGCACCCAAATGGAGTAACACTCGAATTGCTCCGTCGGCCACCATCTAATGGCATTAGAATGCCAAACACTTGAATTCCCTCATAGAGGTGAGGAGCAGCGGTAGTCTTTTATTATAAAGGATAACACACTTGTCATATTCAAAATCCGAATGTCCTGTGTTTTGGATTGCATGAAAGTCCCTCCCCAGGGCTGGATTAAGGGCCACATGGGCCTGGAACTGAAAATATTTAAGGGCCTATTGTGAGGAGCAGGAGAGGTGTGGTCAGTGGTGTATGGGTGTAGTACATCCCCTACACTATCCGCTCCAGCGTCTCTCTAAATATGTAAAATTATAAAAGAATTGCATAATCTTAATAGATATGATTGATAGCCAACCATGTGGCCAGCTGGTGACTAGTGATCATGCTGCCGTGATGAGGGGCCTATTTTTATGTGGAGGCCTGGAGCTGCAGCTCCGTCCACCCCATTGTTAATTTGGCCCTGTCCCTCCCTCATGATTTCAGGTGTCACTTCACACTGGCAATGACAGCAAATTAATGTTATCGATGTTAGTAATACTATAGGAACTAAAACAGATCCAAATGACATGATTGTGCAGTTTTTTTAATTAATTTTAAAGAAATACATATCCAAAACCAAAACACGACGATTATTTAGAGCTGACACCAAAACCAAACCACAGGGGTCTGTACACATCTCTAATAATTAATTATTAACTGTTTTCCCCCAATTAGGACCTAATTCAGACTTGATCGCTAGGCAGTGATTTTTGCGGCCCTGCGATCAGATAGTCGCCGCCTACAGGGGGAGTGTATTGTAGCTGTGCAAGTGTGCGATCGCATGTGTTGCAGAGCTGTACAAACAGATCTTACGCAGTCTCTGCGCAGCCCGGGACTTACTCAGCCGCTGCGATCACTTCAGCCTGTCCGGGACCGGAATTGACGTCAGACACCTGCCCTGCAAGCGCTTGGACACGCCTGCGTTTTTCAAAACACTCCCAGAAAACGGTCAGTTGCCACCCACAAACGCCCTGTTCCTGTCAATCTCCTTGTGATTGCCGGTGCGAATAGATCCGTCACACAAACCCGTCGCTCAGCAGCGATCCACTTTGTACCCGCACGACGTGCCTGCGCATTGCGGTGCATACGCATGCGCAGTTGAGACCTGATCGTCCGCTGTACGAAAACGCACAGCAGCGATCAGGTCTGAGTTACCCCCTTAATGATCAGGCAATCATTCATCAGTCTACAGTGTGTTCTTCTAGATTCTGAAGGATCTCATAATACTGTAGGCCAAGCTGTGTGCAATTTGACCACATAAGGCAACTCTTTGGCGTTTTTTTTTCGAGCTTATTAGTGGTTTGTGAAACTGTAGCCTGATAAATCTTCCAATTTGCATTCAGAACACAAAGAAATTGAGCTGAGATCTTTTTGAAAACGTCGTTCTTCCAGCGATTTTCTAAAACTTGAAATCACATAAATTTGGCAGCTTTGCAGTTCTCTCAAAAAATCTCCAAATGCGGATTCGACTAAATCGCTGCGTGATAACTCTCCCCACAAGACTGTGACTGAGCAGAAGGCAAATCCTGACCACAGCAGGAGAATAGGAAGTGAAAGCATAAAAGATTATCAATGTAACAAGGATGAGCCTAAGTAACATATATCAGGAAGACTCTCCACTGACCCTGATGTTTACATGCACAATATATCACTTTAATGTCAGCGTGTGATTAATAGTGACCCAGTCTCCCTTCCTCCCATAAACTCTTATCTCTATCAGCTCCACTCTTTATTTTGTAGAGGCACAGGTGTGACCCTGTACTGCTACCAAAGAGAGGAGAGATAAGCTCACAGGAAGAATGGAGGATGTTCCGGGGGATATTAATCAAATGCTGACCCCACAGTGATGTACTGTGAATGCACACAATGCAGTGAGTGTCTCTCATATTGTATGATGCTGTTTGCTCCATTCCTGGAACTATAAAGCTGTCTTATGTTATCTTCTAAGTAATATATTGTACTAAAAAGCATAATAGCTGCATTTGCTGGTGTGATTATTTTTATTATTATTATTATCAACGCTGCAAGAATGGCGGCACGGGGGAGTACGGCGTATCGGTAAGAAATTCCCATACTGCATCCTGCTGGCTTCGTTCTGTTTGAGGGGAGGAGAGCACAGCGCAGCGCCTCTCCTGCCCCTCAATTCTCTTTGATGCCCGGTATCACTCTACAGCGGTGGCGGCGGGATCAATATGAATAAGGCACTGGTTTGCTAGCCAATCAGAGCTTGCGGACCAAGATGTCTCAAATTTCCATTTACATAGATTTACCAAATTTTTAACACTCATTTATAATTACAACCGTGAAAATCAGAAACTCCGTGCGAAGAACAGGTAGAACAGCTAGTCTCTAATTAAAAGGGAATTTTCAGACCACTGGATAGTATTACAAAGAAACATAGAATTTTGTAGGCAGATAAGAAACACTTCGTCCATCTAGTCTCCCCTTTTTTTTACCATATTTTTCCATCAAACCTTATTTGATACTTATTTCTGTGTAAGGATATCCTTCTGTCTATCCCATGCATGTTTAAATTAGAGATGAGCGGGTTCGGTTCCCTGAGAACCGAACCCTACCGGACTTCACTATCCGAGCCGGGATATGAGCCCCGGCTCGGGTTTTCTCGCTTGACTCAGAAACCAAAACGAGGCAAAACGTCATCATCCCGCTGTCGGATTCTCACGGGTTTGGATTCCATATATGAGGAGCCGCGCTTCGCCGCCATTTTCACTCTGGTATTGGAGAGTGTAGCGAGAGAACGTGTCTCTGTCCTCAGTGTCTGCACGAGAAGGAAAGTGGGGCGGTGATTCCAGTGCTGTCTTGTGCTGTTCAGTCCAGTATAGTTTCTAATGCTGCACCAGTCCAGTCACAGTGGTGGTGTCCTCTGCTGCCATATGTCCAGTGCTGCTGTATAAGTCCAGTCCAGTGGTGCTGTGTTGTGCTGCATCAGTCCAGTGGTGGTGTCTTGTGCTGCATCAGTCCAGTCACAGTGGTGGTGTCCTCTGCTGCCATATGTCCAGTGCTGCTGTATAAGTCCAGTCCATTGCAGCTGTGCTGTGTTGTCCTGCATCAGTCTAGTAGTGGTGTCCCTGTGCTGCTGTATATGTCCAGTAGTACTGACGTATATGTCCAGTGATACTGCAGTATGGGGGTAATTCCAAGTTGATCCCAGCAGGATTTTTGTTAGCAATTGGGCAAAACCATGTGCACTGCAGGGGAGGCAGATATAACATGTGCAGAGAGAGTTAGATTTGGGTGGGGTGTGTTCAATCTGCAATCTAATTTGCAGTGTAAAAATAAAGCAGCCAGTAGTTACCCTGCACAGAAACAAAATAACCCACCCAAATCTAACTCTCTCTACACATGTTATCTGCCTCCCCTACAGTGCACATGGTTTTGCCCAATTGCTATCAAAAATCCTGCTGCGATCAACTTGGAATTACCCCCTATATGTCCAGTGATACTGCCGTAAAAAACAGTCCAGTGGTACTGCCGTATTTGTCCAGTAGTACTGCCGTATTTGTCCAGCGGTACTGCCGTATATGTCCATTGGTACTGCCGTATAAATCTAGCCCAATGACACTGCCGTATAAATCCAGAGGTACTGGCGTATAAATCCAGTCCAGTGATACTGCCATATATGTTCAGTGATACTGCCGTATATGTCCAGTGGTACTGCCGTATAATTCCTGTGGTACTGCCATATAAGTCCAGTGTTATTGCCGTATAATTCCAGTGGTACTGGTGTATAAGTTGTCAAAGTTTAAAAATATTGCAGTACACACAGCGCGTACAAACAACACACACATGCCGGCTGCGCGAGCACTTGTTCCGCCGTGCGTGCACATATCCGCAATTTGCGTATGGTCGCTCCCGCGGTCCTGCGCGTGGTATGGGTATTTACGGCGGAGTTTGTGAACACATGGAGGGCTGTCAAAACATTACATATTTCATCCAAATAGTGCACATTGTACACATAGTCCCCCTGCACCACATCAGAAAGTAACAACAGTTTAAATGATTCCAGAACAAAGGGATTCACCTCTACAGGATAAGAGGGGACAGACTAAGGTTATAAGGTGGTGTTTGGTATCCAGCTGTAGGGTATTTTAAGTAGAGATGTGCACCGGACATTTTTCGGATTTTGTGTTTTGGTTTTGGATTCGGTTCCGCGGCTGTGTTTTGGATTCGAACGCATTTTGGCAAAACCTCCCTGAACATTTTTGTCGGATTCGGGTGTGTTTTAGATTCGGGTGTTTTTTTACAAAAACCCCTCAAAAACAGCTTAAATCATAGAATTTAGGGGTCATTTTGATCCCATAGTATTATTAACCTCAATAATCATAATTTCCACTCATTTTCAGTCTATTCTGAACACCTCACACCTCACGATATTATTTTTAGTCCTAAAATTTGCACCGAGGTCGCTGGATGACTAAGCTAAGCGACCCAAGTGGCGGACACAAACACCTGGCCCATCTAGGAGTGGCACTGCAGTGTCAGACAGGATGGCACTTAAAAAAAATAGTCCCAAAACAGCACATGATGCAAAGAAAAAAAGAGGCGCAATGAGGTAGCTGTGTAACTAAGCTAAGCGACCCAAGTGGCCAACACAAATACTTGGCCCATCTAGGAGTGGCACTGCAGTGTCAGACAGGATGGCACTTCAAAAAAATAGGCTCCAAACAGCACATGATGCAAAGAAAAAAAGAGGTGCACCAAGGTCGCTGGATGGCTAAGCTAAGCGACACAAGTGGCCGACACAAACACCTGGCCCATCTAGGAGTGGCACTGCAGTGTCAGGCAGGATGGCACTTCAAAAAAATAGTCCCCAAACAGCACATGATGCAAAGAAAAATGAAAGAAAAAAGAGGTGCAAGATGGAATTGTCCTTGGGCCCTCCCACCCACCCTTATGTTGTATAAACAGGACATGCACACTTTAACAAACCCATCATTTCAGCGACAGGGTCTGCCACACAACTGTGACTGAAATGACTGGTTGGTTTGGGCCCCCACCAAAAAAGAAGCAATCAATCTCTCCTTGCACAAACTGGCTCTACAGAGGCAAGATGTCCACCTCCTCCTCATCGTCCGATTCCTCACCCCTTTCACTGTGTACATCCCCCTCCTCACAGATTATTAATTCGTCCCCACTGGAATCCACCATCTCAGGTCCCTGTGTACTTTCTGGAGGCAATTGCTGGTGAATGTCTCCACGGAGGAATTGATTAGAATTCATTTTGATGAACATCATCTTCTCCACATTTTCTGGAAGTAACCTCGTACGCCGATTGCTGACAAGGTGAGCGGCTGCACTAAATACTCTTTCGGAGTACACACTGGAGGGTGGGCAATTTAGGTAAAATAAAGCCAATTTCTGCAAGGGCCTCCAAATTGCCTCTTTTTCCTGCCAGTATACGTACGGACTGTCTGACGTGCCTACTTGGATGCGGTCACTCATACAATCCTCCACCATTCTTTCAATGGTGAGAGAATCATATGCAGTGACAGTAGACGACATGTCAGTAATCGTTGGCAGGTCCTTCAGTCCGGACCAGATGTCAGCACTCACTCCAGACTGCCCTGCATCACCGCCAGCGGGTGGGCTCGGAATTCTTAGCCTTTTCCTCACACCCCCAGTTGCGGGAGAATGTGAAGGAGGAGCTGTTGACGGGTCACGTTCCGCTTGACTTGACAATTTTCTCACCAGCAGGTCTTTGATCCTCTGCAGACTTGTGTCTGCCGGAAAGAGAGATACAATGTAGGTTTTAAATCTAGGATCGAGCACGGTGGCCAAAATGTAGTGCTCTGATTTCAACAGATTGACCACCCGTGAATCCTGGTAAGGCGAATTAAGGGCTCCATCCACAAGTCCCACATGCCTAGCGGAATCGCTCTGTTTTAGCTCCTCCTTCAATGTCTCCAGCTTCTTCTGCAAAAGCCTGATGAGGGGAATGACCTGACTGGCAGTGTCTGAACTGACTTCACGTGTGGCAAGTTCAAAGGTTGCAGAACCTTGCACAACATTGAAATCATTCTCCACTGCGCTTGAGTCAGGTGCATTCCCCCTCCTTTGCCTATATCGTAGGCAGATGTATAGGCTTGAATGGCCTTTTGCTGCTCCTCCATCCTCTGAAGCATATAGAGGGTTGAATTCCACCTCGTTACCACCTCTTGCTTCAGATGATGGCAGGGCAGGTTCAGGACTGTTTGCTGGTGCTCCAGTCTTCGGCACGCGGTGGCTTAATGCCGAAAGTGGCCCGCAATTCATCGGGCCACCGACAGCATCTCTTGCACGTCCCTGTCGTTTTTAAATAATTCTGCACCACCAAATTCAATGTATGTGCATAACATGGGACGTGCTGGAATTTGCCCAGATGTAATGCACGCACAATATTGCAGGCGTTGTCCGATGTCACAAATCCCCAGGAGAGTCCATTTGTGGTAAGCCATTCTGCGATGATGTTCCTCAGTTTCCGTAAGAGGTTGTCAGCTGTGTGCGTCTTCTGGAAAGCGGTGATACAAAGCGTAGCCTGCCTAGGAATAAGTTGGCATTTGCGAGATGCTGCTACTGGTGCCGCCGCTGCTGTTCTTGCTGCGGGAGGCAATACATCTACCCAGTGGGCTGTCACAGTCATATAGTCCTGAGTCTGCCCTGCTCCACTTGTCCACATGTCCGTGGTTAAGTGGACATTGGGTACAACTGCATTTTTTAGGACACTGGTAACTCTTTTTCTGAGGTCTGTGTACATTTTCGGTATCGCCTGCCTAGAGAAATGGAACCTAGATGGTATTTGGTACCGGGGACACAGTACCTCAATCAAGTCTGTAGTTGCCTGTGAATTAACGGTGGATAACGGAAACACGTTTCTCACCGCCCAGGCTGCCAAGGCCTGAGTTATCCGCTTTGCAGCAGGATGACTGCTGTGATATTTCATCTTCCTCGCAAAGGACTGTTGGACAGTCAATTGCTTACTGGAAGTAGTACAAGTGGTCTTCCGACTTCCCCTCCGGGATGACGATAGACTCCCAGCAGCAACAAACAGCAGCGCCAGCAGCAGTAGGCGTTACACTCAAGGATGCATCAGAGGAATCCCAGGCAGGAGAAGACTCGTCAGACTTGACAGTGACATGGCATGCAGGACTATTGGCTTTCCTGTCTAAAGGGGAAATTGACACTGAGGGAGTTGGTGGTGTGGTTTGCAGGAGCTTGGTTAAAGAGGAAGGGATTTAGTGGTCAGTGGACTGCTTCCGCTGTCATCCAAAGTTTTTGAACTTGTCACTGACTTATGATGAATGCGCTGCAGGTTGACCTATAAGGGAGAATGTTCCGAGGTGGTCAACGTCCTTACCCCTACTTATTACAGCTTGACAAAGGCAACACACGGCTTGACACCTGTTGTCCGCATTTGTGTTAAAATAATTCCACACCGAAGAGGTGATTTTTTTTGTAATTTGACCAGGCATGTCAATGGCCATATTCGTCCCACGGACAACAGGTGTCTCCCCGGGTGCCTGACTTAAACAAACCACCTCACCATCAGAATCCTCCTTGTCAATTTCCTCCTCAGCGCAAGCAACACCCATATCCTCATCCTGGTGTACTTCAACAGTGACATCTTCAATTTGACTATCAGGAACTGGACTGCGGGTGCTCCTTCTAGCACTTGCAGGGGGCGTGCAAATGGTGGAAGGCGCCACCTCTTCCCGTCCAGTGTTGGGAACGTCAGGCATCGCAGCCGACACAATTGGACTCTCCTTGGGGATTTGTGATTTAGAAGAACGCACAGTTCTTTGCTGTGCTTTTGCCAGCTTAAGTCTTTTCATTTTTCTAGCGAGAGGATGAGTGCTTCCATCCTCATGTGAATCTGAACCACTAGCCATGAACATAGGCTACGGCCTCAGCCGTTCCTTGCCACTCCGTGTCGTAAATGGCATATTGGCAAGTTTACGCTTCTCCTTAGATGCTTTTAATTTTGATTTTTGGGTAATTTTACTGAACTTTTGTGTTTTGGATTTTACATGCTATCTACTATGACATTGGGCATCGGCCTTGGCAGATGACGTTGATGGCATTTCATCGTCTCGGCCATGACTAGTGGCAGCAGCTTCAGCACGAGGTGGAAGTGGATCTTGATCTTTCCCTATTTTACCCTCCACATTTTTGTTCTCCATTATTTAATGTGTGGAATTATATGTCAGTATCAATAGCAATGGCCTACTACTATATGTACTTCGCACATCTGAAATGCACCACAGGTATTGATGGATAGTATACTTGACGACACAGAGGTAGGTAGAGCAGTGGCCTACTGTACCATACTGCTATATATTATATACTGGTGGTCAGCAAACTGTGCAAAACTGAAATGCACCACAGGTATGGATAGATAGTATACTTGACGACACAGAGGTAGGTAGAGCAGTGGCCTACAGTACCGTACTGCTATATATTATATACTGGTGGTCAGCAAAATTATGCACTGTACTCCTGCTATATACTACAATGCAGCACAGATATGGAGCGTTTTTCAGGTAGAGAACGTATAATACTGGTGGTCACTGGTCAGCAAAACTCTGCACTGTATTCCTCCTATATAATACTGCTGGTCCCCAGTCCCCACAATAAAGCAGTGTGAGCAGAGATATATGCAGCACACTGAGCACAGATATGGAGCATTTTTCAGGCAGAGAACGTATAATACTGGTGGTCACTGGTCAGCAAAACTCTGCACTGTACTCCTCCTATATAATACTGCTGGTCCCCTGTCCCCACAATAAAGCAGTGTGAGCACAGATATATGCAGCACACAGCACAGATATGGAGCGTTTTTCAGGCAGATGAGAGAACGTATAATACTGGTGGTCACTGGTCAGCAAAACTCTGCACTGTACTCCTCCTATATAATACTGCTGGTCCCCAGTCCCCACAATAAAGCAGTGTGAGCACAGATATACGTATGCAGCACACTGAGCACAGATATGGAGCATTTTTCAGGCAGAGAACGTATAATACTGGTGGTCACTGGTCAGCAAAACTCTGCACTGTACTCCTCCTATATAATACTGCTGGTCCCCAGTCCCCACAATAAAGCAGTGTGAGCACAGATATATGCAGCACACTGAGCACATATATGGAGCATTTTTCAGGCAAACAACATATAATACTGGTGGTCACTGGTCAGCAAAACTCTGCACTGTACTCCTCCTATATAATATACTGGTGGTCCCCAGTACCCACAATAAAGCAGTGTGAGCACAGATATATGCAGCACACTGAGCACAGATATGGAGCGTTTTTCAGGCAGACAACGTATACTGGTGGTCACTGGTCAGCAAAACTCTGCACTGTACTCCTCCTATATAATACTGCTGGTCCCCAGTCCCCACAATAAAGCAGTGTGAGCACAGATATATGCAGCACACTGAGCACAGATATGGAGCGTTTTTCAGGTAGAGAACGTATAATACTGGTGGTCACTGGTCCTCAAAACTCTGCACTGTACTCCTCCTATATAATACTGCTGGTCCCCAGTCCCCACAATAAAGCAGTGTGAGCACAGATATATGCAGCACACTGAGCACAGATATGGAGCGTTTTTCAGGCAGACAACGTTTACTGGTGGTCACTGGTCAGCAAAAATCTGCACTGTACTCCTCCTATATAATAGAAAATAAAATAATGTGGGCGCACTATAGAAAATACTTTAGTAGCAGCTGCTGGTTTTGTAAACACAGTTTTATTCTTAAAACATATAATAATTGATAAAACTTTCAATCCTTCACAACACTACATAAGAACAGTTGTAGTAGATTTGGACACGTGTCCTGAATCTAAAAACTTGCTAATTTAGCATATTATTGCTGGTTATATGAACATAAATTGCATGCATGCACTAGGGATTAGTAAATATTGCACTTTGAGCTCAAATGAGGTGTTAGTAGGCACAGCAGTTCTTGTATTATCAAAGCCTGTTTACAAGTATGAAGCCAATCCTATGATCCAGTTACATGTAGATGCACATATATCCTCTCATTGAATAGTGTCCACGTGTATAATATAGTCCCATGTGCATGGAATATGGTCACTAATACTCACTGACCGATTTGTAGTGGCCCCTCACCGGCGGTGCCCACGATGTTGTGTCCTGGGGCTCGGCTGGCGTGTATCCGCCGCAGCCGCGAGGTGGCTATGGTTGTAAGCAAGTCTGTAGCTGCAGGGGACGCTCGCTCGTCGCGTTCCGCGACTTCCGGGTTCGGGGCTTCCGGCTTCCGGCTGCATTCCACCTGCGTTCCAACAGCGTGTGTGAGTCAACTGATGCGTTTCTCCGCCTCTAAAGGGGGCGGTTTCATCAGAGGTATAGCTGGAGAGGCTTATTGGCTTTATTTATACCCACTACAAATGAGTAATTGATTATAGCTGTAATGAATTAATTAACATCCATTTTAGTGGACTAGCACCAGCAGTTAGTGTTAGGAAACCAGCAGACACACAGTATTAAAGATATTCATCTACTGTGCACTTTATAGAAGCTAAATAAGCTAAAAGCGGGATACAGATAAAATGCAGCCCTAAACTAATTTAATATAGAAATAAATATTTCTCATATATGAAACCACTCTGAGGTGTCTAACTTAATTCTTTTAACTGTATATCTTTCAATTAATCACTAAGTAAACACTATTAGTATTCTAATTAATTAGTACACAAATCAATTCCCTAATATCTATATATATACATGTTCATTTACCCAGCTATAGTCATCTATCCATACATTCTAACACTCAATCACAAGTAAATATATATATAGTCAGATGGAAAGGAGACGACCCTATAGATTGAAATGGGGGGTGGGGGAGGAGGGGGGGCACCTAGACAAAAAATAAATATATATATATATATATATATATCAGATACATAGTCAATTATAAAGGAGAGGTGACTATTCTTCAACTACCAGTCAGCATTGCTCATAAACAGGTAGAAAAAAGGATGGAGAATCAGGAGAGGAGGTATGGCAGGGAAGGGGGGGAGAGGAGTGGCTGGATAGTAAATAAGAGGGTAGTCGAAAAAACTCATTCAATATAGCATTTTTTCATTGAATATTATTCAATTCTATATTTTCATTGAGGCCACATGGTTCGAGTATTTTCAACTTAAAAATCCAGAAGGCCTCCCTCCTACACAACAAATTAAACCGATCCCCCCCCCTGTCCGTAATTTTTGCTTGTTCTAAAGCTAGTACACGAATGTTGGCTATTGTACCCAGTTCGCATGAACTCGTATGTCTGAAAGACTGTGTAGGGGACATTTTTTATTATATTTCTCCTATGTTCCAGAAACCGCACTTTTAGTTTTCCTATAGTGCGGCCTACGTACTGGATACCACAGCCACACTCTATCAGATAGACCACATAGGTGGAGTTACAGTTCAGAAACTGTTCTATTTCGATTACTTCACCTGTGGTATTAGATTTACATGCCCTAGTTCTAGGGTTGACATTTTTACAAGTCAAACATCTTGATATGGCACATTTAAAGAAACCATAAAGTTTTAATCTCCACCAATCAGGGGAGTCCAATACCGTAGTAGTTCCACTCGCAGTTTGTTCCCCACTGGGGGTCTTTATCTGTAATTGTTGTTGATAATCACACTGAGCACAGATATGGAGCGTTTTCCAGGTAGAGAACGTATAATACTGGTGGTCACTGGTCAGCAAAACTCTGCACTGTACTCCTCCTATATAATACTGCTGGTCCCCAGTCCCCACAATAAAGCAGTGTGAGCACAGATATATGCAGCACACTGAGCACAGATATGGAGCGTTTTTCAGGCAGACAACGTATACTGGTGGTCACTGGTCAGCAAAACTCTGCACTGTACTCCTCCTATATAATACTGCTGGTCCCCAGTCCCCACAATAAAGCAGTGTGAGCACAGATATATGCTGCACACTGAGCACAGATATAGAGCCTTTTTCAGGCAGACAATGTATAATACTGGTGGTCATTGGTAAGCAAAACTCTGCACTGTACTCCTCCTATATAATACTGCTGGTCCCCAGTCCCCACAATAAAGCAGTGTGAGCACAGATATATGCAGCACACTGAGCACAGATATGGAGCGTTTTTCAGGCAGACAACGTATACTGGTGGTCACTGGTCAGCAAAACTCTGCACTGTACTCCTCCTATATAATACTGCTGGTCCCCAGTCCCCACAATAAAGCAGTGTGAGCACAGATATATGCAGCACACTGAGCACAGATATGGAGCGTTTTTCAGGCAGACAACGTATAATACTGGTGGTCACTGGTCAGCAAAACTCTGCACTGTACTCCTCCTATAATATTGCTGGTCCCCAGATTAAAGATATTTGCACTGCAGCCCCCTGAAACAAAGTGAGAGGACGCCAGCCACGTCCTCTCACTATCATTTCCAATGCACGAGTGAAAAATGGCAGCGACGCGCGGCTCCTTATATAGAATCCGAATCTCGTGAGAATCCGACAGCGGGATGATGACGTTCGGGCGCGCTCGGGTTAACCGAGCAAGGTGGGAGGATCCGAGTCTGCCTCAGACCCGTGTGAAAAGGGTGAAGTTCCGGGGGGTTCGGCTTCCGAGGAACCGAACCCGCTCATCACTAACTTTAAGGGTAACATTCCGGTGTTGGTTTGCGGAAGATCGCATGTTCCTAAGGATAGTTATGTGCAGAAGCAGAATATAGGTTTAAACTGTATTTACTGTATATTATGTATGCGGCGGGAATCCAGAGGAGACCACCCACAAGAGCAGTTGGGAAAGACATCGCCTACCTTTTCAAATCAACCTATGACCTCTCCTATACTGTAAAAGTGCAATCCTGTGTCCAATGGACAAAGGGATTACAGTATCCATTGTATTGCTTTTAGAAGTATTGTATAAATAAAGCCTGCTGCAGCCTGCCCACACACAAGACTCACAACACTATCAACCTGATTGCGGAGGACCGGCCGGGTTGCGCAAGCGCATATTCTCACGTATGTACATTGACTGTAGCCATTTACTCTGTTGTATTGTAGTGCATAAATTGTATTGTTAACCCCCTTTCAGAAATATTACTCTGTGGTGTCGGAACCCAGTGATTAACTACAAATCTGTGTTGTGTCCTCTTTTCCCTGCTAAGGTTTTAAAGTGTAATAATTAGGTGTGTACGCACTGCGGGTACTTTGTACCATCAGCTCTGCATAAGGTTTAAAGTGTAATAGCATTATTGCATTGAATTGCTGCATAAGGTTTAAAGTGTAATATCATTGCAGTGCATTGCTGCATAAGGTTTAAAGTGTAATATCATTGCAGTGCATTGCTGCATGAGGTTTAAAGTGTAATATCATTGCATTGCATTACTACAAAGGTTTAAACTGTATCTCTGGGTGTGTACGCGCTGTGTGTACTTTGTACCCCCAGCGCGGCGTTTGTACGCTAAGTCCGTACAAGGTACGGGACTCTGTACGCAAATAGCGTAAAAGGTACGTAGAGTGCATATTAAGTCTAGCGGCCGCAACGGCTCCATGGTAAAAGTGTGTTTAAAGGTATAGCTTTATGTTTTAATATAAAATAGACATTATCAATTGGGGGCGTCGTCCGGTTTTTCCCCATACCCGCAGCCTAGCAGGTTAAAGCAGACTTTATCTATCAGCAAAGGGCGGACAGGTATTCCACGTAAACCTTTTTCTGGTCGGTGGATACACTGGAAACCCTATTTTTATTGCTGATTAGATGATGTCTGCTCTGCATGGTTTGTAAGGATGCTGGTAGAACCCGTAAAGTTAATACGCAAAGCTATTTAAAAAAGCCTGTGAATTTCTGTTTAGCGCCAAATGCGCACATAAACACAAACGTACACCCATACTCTTTGTATACCCGCTCACATTGTTGCCATAAGTACTGATTACTAGATTCATTTAGACCTGTGTAAAGGACGGAGAAATTTGTTGCTATTTAGTTAAAATATAGAGTAAATATTAAGGAAATAAACGTAAAACACAAACACAGTCTGGCCTAGTTAAAAAGGTTTATACAGAAAGACATGAGATGTGTTGTGATGTGTTAAGTGAGTGATTATAGGTGATATCGCTTACATTTATAGAAGTGTGGGATTTGTACTATTGCGGACGTATGATTTTTGTACACGTATCTCGGACAAAGTACGGGACTGCGTATGCAATGTAAAGACATACGCACGGTCGCGTGTTTATGCAACGTGCGTAAGGGTACGACCGCTAAGTACAAATTACACAATAGTATCGCTTAGTTTAGGGGCGGGACAGTAGCCACGCTACATTAGCACAAATTGCTTAGTTTCCAAGATTTAGTTTAAATAAAACCTTTTTTACTGTATTGCCTCTGGGAATAAAGCTGTTTTATCTGAATGAAAGTTAATTTTCTGTACAGAAAACCAAAGTGTATTTGAGTGAGCGAACGTGAGTGAGCGAACGTAACATTGAACGTAGTGGACCCCAGGAATTCGGGATCCCGTCGAAGTGGTACACCGAGTGAGTGGAGACTCAGTGGCGTGAGGCAGCTGACTCATGTTAATATAGATTGAAGTACAAAGGATCAAGGTAGCAGAGTACTGCAGACCAGAAGGTCAGCGAGGTTTAGAGTACCGCGGCCCAGGGGGTCAGCGAAGATACCCATATAGGTTTTATTTATACGCATCGGCTGAGGTTTCGCAGCCTGAAAATCGATTCCATTGGTCGTACGGCGGATAAGAAACAAGTACCTATACGCTGTGCGATTGGACCACGCGTTCGTGGGTGCAATATTAAGCGCAACGTGATACTCTTTTTACGAGCTTTGCGTAAAATTACGGTATCATTAGCGCTGAATATAGCATACGCAAGCGTGATTTGTGTATAATAAAGGTTAAGGGAGTTTTCGCTGGTCTCTCTCAGGAAATCTCCAACGGCCATTATTTACTGGAAAGGGTAAGTTATTCCCAGAAACTTCCAGTAAATAGAGGTTACATAGGGGCCCTAGGTTGGGTACATTGCCTGCGCTATCAACAGTGTATGGTAGTACTGGCCAACGTGGGCGTGAGTGGGTGAAAGCACTCGGAGAACTTTCACCGTTGCCTTATATTGAGTATTTTGGCTTTTTGTGGGATTAGCCGAAAGGGTAATACCTGCAAATTATGGGGGCCAGTTGCTCAAGTAAGCGACGTGCAACCAGGGTTCAGGTTGACATACCGCGGCCCAGGGGGTCAGCGAGGTACATAATGTGTACGGTTCACACACAGTATGGTTCACACACAGAAGTTTTATGCAATGAATGGGAACGTATGACTGCGGAAGATAGGGAACCATTCCCTAAGGTAGGCAGTTTTGAACCAGAGGTATTGCAGAATTTAAGGATTAGGATATGTCTGATAAAATCCTGAAAACAAAGGGTCAAACATACAGATTGTTTAAACTTATGGCAGCAAGAGGGGGATATGCAAAGAGAATTAGCTCATGCAGCCGGTTCCAAACCTAGCAGGAAAATGATGGCAACTGCACCACCACCACCGTATATTGTGGGGGAGAAAGTGGCTACAGCCAATGGCATATTGGTATCAGATAAAAGTATAGGTGATAAATGTACTAACGCTAACCCTTGCCAGTTGTATCCCATTTTAAATTTTCCCCAGGACTGCGAGCAGGAAGATGAGCCCAGCACGATATCGGCACTCTCTCTAGCAGCCACCATACAGAATACTCAGGTGGGCACGGCCCAACCAGCAAGAGCAGTAGTAAGGCCCCCTAGCGGAGGAGTAAGTGAGGTCATGTCCACAGGTAAGTACGGTACCATACATTATGCAGAGACAATAGCACCTCACATTATAGAGTTAAATCAAAATGATGTAATTGAATTAAATCCCGTCAGAGTGATCGCAGTCCCCAATGGGAAGACTGACGCTCAGAGAGTAACTCCCGTCAGGAACATTGCCATGCATTGTCCCTGGTCCTGGGCAGAATTGAGGTCAATTATGTCAGAATTTCCCGATCCCAGAAAGGATCTAGCCGCAAGCCAGAGGTTCATTAAAGAGTTAGGTAACGCCACCGAACCCACAAACAAAGATTGACGAACAGTGCTACGGTTATGTTTACCCTCCAATATTGACCCCGCGAAATGTATAACTGATTGTAGATTAGATGCAGAAGTACCTCTCACTGATGAGTACACTCAGGAGAATGTACGACAAATCAATCTGCAATTAGGAGTATATTTCCCTACTGTTGTCAAATGGAATAAAATCTTTTCCATAAGACAAAAAGAAGGTGAAATGACAGCTGAATATTTCCATCGAGCACTGCAGGAAATGGCTAGACACACTGGGATCGAGGACATTAAGGACAATATACATCACAGGGAGATAGCTGTGTCAGTATTAATGGACGGGTTAAAAGAGGCATTAAGAACAAGGGTACAAACCTCTCTACCTAACTGGAGAGGTATCTCGGTGGCTGCATTAAGAGAGTCCGCTATCGAGCACGATCGGAACGTCATTAAGCACAGGGAGTCTCAGGGGGATAAGCTGATGACAGTAAGTATAAATGCTCTTACAACAAAACCACATCAGCCAAAACCCCAGACCCCTGATGGTAAGTTGCATGTAGTCGTGTGCTTTAACTGTCGGAAGGAAGGACATTTTGCACGGAACTGCAGGTATAAAGACACACATAATGTATACCGACCCCCTAGACCAGGATATGAATCACACTATAATACACATAATTGGGATCAGGGACAGCATAGGAGAAGTTACGAGCCACACGCAGGGGAAACAAAGAGGTACCCAACTAGGAGGGACTGGCAGACCTCCGAAAATTCTCAGCTACCCCCCTCACATATTGTAGCTGCCAGTGCGCTGCGGGAGGGTCACAATATACAATAGGGGTTGGGCTACACCTGTAGTCTGCAGCCAGTGAAGTTGATTGCTGGCCTTGGTAGTGAACCTGAGGTCACAGTTGATGTAGCTGGTAGATCATTACCTTTTCTTGTAGATACAGGGGCGGCCAGGTCAGTATTAAATTCGACGGTAGGTATAAAAACCACGGGTAAAACAATTTCGGCAATGGGAGTAACAGGAACAGTGCAGCAATACCCCTTGAGTAGACCAGCAACGATTACGATAGGGCCTTTGCAGACCAAGCATTACTTTTTGCTAGCTGCATCGGCTCCGACTAATCTACTTGGGAGAGATTTATTGTGTAAAATGCGGTGTGTCATATATTGTACTCCTGAAGGTGTCTTCTTAGATATACCTGAGAATCACGTTCAGAAGTGCAAGATATATTCGACACCCCTCAAAGGCTAATGTCGCATTCTGCTGTTATAGACAAATGTCCATCAAAGGTAGAGGAAATGATTTCACGAATACCGGGATCCCTTTGGACCAAAGATGGACAAGACACTGGATTGATGGCGAATGTAGCTCCAGTAGTAGTGCAAGTAAAATATGGTAGGATAGCTCCAAAAATCCCTCAGTATCCTCTAAAGCCAGAGGTAGAATTAGGAGTGTACCCCGTCATAGAGCGCTTGCTACAACGGGGCATCCTAGTCAGGACGTCCAGCATTGCCAATAGTCCCATCTTCCCTGTGAAAAAGAGTGGGGGGAGGAGTTACCGGCTAGTGCAGGATCTAAGGGGGATAAACAAGATAGTTGAGAGCCAATTCCCCGTAGTGCCCAATCCAGCTTTCATCCTCATGCAAATTCCCCCGACTGCGAAGTTTTTCACTGTCATTGACCTCTGTTCTGCCTTCTTTTCTGTCCCTCTGCACCCTGACAGCCAATACCTCTTTGCATTTACATACAGGGGAGTACAGTACACCTGGACTCGTCTCCCCTAAGGTTTCATTGACAGTCCAAGTATTTTCTCCCAGGCTTTGCATGGCTGTTTACAATCCTTTCAACCTGAGAGTGGATCAGTGCTAATACGGTATGTCGATGACTTTTTGCTGTGTACTGATTCACTCGAATCGTCCTTGAAAGACACGGAACAGCCTCTGTTTCCTCTTTCCCATACGGTACACAAGGTTTCAAAGGATAAGTTGCAGCTGTGACAGACCAGGGTAAAATATTTGGGACATTGCTTGACGCAAGGACTGAGACACCTCACCGCTGATAGAATACAGGCGATTTGCGACATGACTCTGCCACAAACCCAACAACAGATCCGCACCTTTCTTGGAATGTGTGGGTACTGCCGAAACTGGATCCCAGGGTTCTCCATACTGGCTTTAACTTTGCAAGAAATGGTCTCTTCAAACAAACCAGAACGGGTCTCGCACACAGATGAGTCCGAACTGGCATTTGAGAGACTCAAACAGTGCCTATCACAGGCACCTGCATTAGGCATGCCAGATTATGGGAAACCCTTTGAATTGTACGGTACAGAGAGTGCTGGGTGTGCGGCAGGTGTCCTAACCAAGAGACACGGTGATGCCAGCAGGCCGGTAGCTTACTACAGTGCACAGTTGGACACCGTAGCGCGGTCTCTCCCCACATGCTTGCGAAGTGTTGCAGCAATAGCTTTGCTAGTAAGTAAGAGCAAAGACGTAGTGTTAGGACACAACCTGACAATCCATATACCTCATGCAGTATCAGCCTTACTGAACTCCGCCCAAACCAGACATGTCTCATCTGCCCGGTTTACAAGGTGGGAATTATCACTAATTGCCCCTGTAAACATCACCATTAAGATATGCAGCTCACTAAATCCTGCAACTTACCTGCCAAGTGTGCCTGGACAGACACAAAGGGTGGAGGATGAGAATGATGGTGAAGGAGGATTTAGTGCAGACACTGATACGCATGATTGTATTGAATACCTGAACCAGACTTTCACTGCAAGACCTGACATTAGTGACAACCCACTGGAAGGCATAGATTTTACTTTTTACACTGACGGTAGTTGCCACAGACAGACGGACTCAGGACACTTGTGCACTGGGTAAGCAGTTGTAGACGACAGAAGTATCATAGAAGCTGAGCCCCTGGGCCCACCGCACTCAGCACAAGTTGCTGAGCTGGTCGCCCTAACCAGAGCGTGTGAATTGACCAAGGGTAAGTCAGCCAATATATACACAGATTCTAGGTATGCCTTTGGAGTAGTGCATGATTTCAGGGCCCTATGGTGCCTCAGAAATTTTATGATGGCAGCTGGCACACCTGTAGCACATGCGTCCCACATATAAAGGCTTCTAACAGCGATACAAGAACCAGACAGGGTGGCTGTTATCAAGTGCAAAGCACACACTTCCAACCAAGACCCAATTTCACTTGATAACAGCCGGGCAGATGAAGCTGCTAAATCAGCATCCAGCACCCCCATACAAGCGAACATCACATCACTGATGACATTCAACACAATCAACACACAAAAATTAATTGAAATGCAAAATTTGTGTTCTCCACAGGAAAAGGCGGTCTGGAAGTCAAAGGGGTATGACCAGGAGTCCTCAGGACTCTGGACAGGTGGACACGGTAAGCCAGTAACCCCCAGAGCATATCTTCCAAGCTTAGCTGAGGCGGCACACGGTCTGACTCATCTGGGTAAAGAGGGTATGTGTAAGCTGGTGAGAGCCTACTGGTGTGCTCCAGGATTCTCTTCTCATGCAGGTAAGAGAGCAATGACATGTCTTACTTGCTTGAGGAAGAATATTGGAAAGTCAATACCAACAGAGCCATCCCATATCCCTCCAACAGACGGCCCTTTTCAGGTAATACAGATTGATTTCATACAGTTACCACCCTGTAGGAATTTAAAATATGTGTTAGTTTGTATTGATGTGTTTTCCAATTGGGTAGAAGCGTTCCCTGCTGCCACAAATACTGCTACATTCACTGCAAAGAGTTTGTGTGTAGGTATGGTATCCCTAGAATAATTGAAAGCGATAGGGGTACCCATTTTACTGGTGAAGTCTTTCAGGTAATGTGTAAACTGATGGGAATTAATAGCAAGCTGCATACTCCGTACCGACAACAGGCGAGTGCGAAGGTGGAGAGAGTGAACAGCACTATTAAGAACAAGCTGAGCAAAGTGATGGCTGAGACTGGATTGTTGTGGCCAGAAGCTTTGCCACTAGTATTGTACAGCATCAGAACCACTCCCAGGTCCCCCCCTTAATCTGTCACCCTTTGAGATTCTTTTTGGCCGACAACCCCATGAAATGATAGACCCCCAGGATGATTTGAAATGCAATAATGAAGTGACTGTAAAATATTTGGTTAAGATGAGCCAGCAGCTGAGGAATCAAAATAGGAATCTAAAGATGGTGATTCCTGACCTACCGAACAGTAATTGTCATGACATTGAACCTGGGAATTATGTAATGATTCGAAATTTTCTACGCTCAGGTTGCCTCATTGACAGGTAGGAAGGACCGTACCAAGTCTTGCTAACCAGCACGACAGCATTAAAGGTTGCCGAAAGAGAGACTTGGGTCCACTCGTCCCACTGTAAGAAGGTCGCTGACCCGGAGAGAACCCGTGACAAAGAGCAGAGTGTAGAGAAGATCGTATCACTGGAGTGTCTGTTCCGGGAAGGTTGAGACGGCACCTGAGCGCAGAGAACAACAAGACCAGAGGCGGTTGTCGCACCAGTTTTTCTTTCTCCATCTCCCACTACCCTCCTTCTCTTCTTCTCTTTCTCCCCCCTCTTGTTTCCCTTCTCTTCCCTTAAACAAGATGGACTTACCCCAAGAGACTGCGTTACGGGTTTTCCTGTTAATCCTGATGTTGACCAGGACAGTCTGTTTCGGTGAGGGTCCCAGAGAGGTCGAGAAGGGATCTGGAATGGGTTCTGATGGCAAGGATGGACTTGTAGAATCACAAGAGCAACACATCACTTGAGCAAAGGCGAGTATCAGAAAGCGCTCTGGTAGTCAGGGAGCTCGGAGGCACTGTGAAGGGTTATTGTCTGAGGAAAATTGCATTAGTAGGAATTGTGAGAACATAGTCGAGGATGGGTGCATCCAAAGGTGTCAGTCCAGCCTTAATATCAACATGGACCGTCATCCATTGAGTGATTTTCACTCACTAGTGGGTAATGTCTTAAACCAGACAGAATGCTGGGTGTGCTCACAAGTACCTCAAGGTCAGAGCAAGTTAGGATTAGTACCATACCTTTTAGCAATAGATGAGGTACTCGAATTACGGGGTGGGAGACCGGTGGACAAGAAATTTAATATTTCTAGGCCCCCTAGCTTGAAGCTCCACCAGTATCATGTAGATAGATCCTTAATGTGTTTCAACATTTCCAATTACCGAAAACCGGGAAATTGGGAAGTGACCTGGAATAACCAGACAATGACCTTTTCACACAGAGCTGATAGGATACCCATAGACTCTGAACTTGTACGCCAAATAGCCAACAGTGGAAGGTATTTCCAGCATAGGTATACTCGAGGAAGCAAGACCATGTGGGTTGGAGAAGTATCACCAGGGTACTGTGCTCATATCATCCAGCCCGATACTTGTACTGAGCAGATGGGAGAACTAGGGATTGGGTTTTTCACTTAAAAAGTTTGCAATATGGTAATGTCATATTCTGTCCCATATGTTCTCCCCGATGATGCCTATTTCATATGTGGGAGGAAGGCGTACAAGTGGCTTGCCCCGAGCTCAGAATGATTGTGTTATATTGGAAGAGTGTTGCCAGAGGTCATGACCATAACCCATGATAAGATGAAAGACGTTCACTGCAGTGCTCAGGCTCCTTATACTCATACTCACTATGAAAACATCATCAAGAGACATTTCATAGAGAGGACAGAGCACGTAGCCTCTGATTTGATTCACGAATCCACCGGGATTCAATTCCTTCTCGCATTAGACATCACCCGTACTGCCAGAGGAATTATAAATTATAGGTATATCCATGCGCTAGCGAACTTGATAGATAATATCCCTGAGATGTATGATGACACCTTCAGGTATACAGGAAGGGAGTTACAAGCTTTCAAGACGGAACTGATCCAGCGCAGATGGTCCTTAATTATATCACAGCTGTGATGGGTGGGTACTGTGTCACTTTGGCAACTCAATATGTTGTGAAGTGCTGCACGTATATTACAAACAGCACTGATGACCCAACCGAGATCATCGATCAAAAGATGGACGATATCTTGCAGTTGAAGTGGGAGTTCCGAAGGAGACACAACCCTTCCCTGACTGCTGTGAGTAATGAACTGACCGGTTGGGTCTCATGGTTGAACCCACGCAATTGGTTCTCAGGTTTAGGAGAGTGGGCTCAAAATGTTATTATGAGTGTAGGGAAGTTTCTCCTTTGCATCCTGGGAGTCATCATAATTATTGGCTTGATATTTAGGTGTGTTCGAATTCTAACGCGGCGCAATCACGGCACAAAATTGATGAGTCTAAGGAGCGGGGGCGCTGTTACAGCAGCAAATTTAATTTACGACCCATCCATAGAGACAGTGTTGTGATAAGGATTGCAAATGAATTCCATGGCCTGTTTCTTTCACCCGTTTTTCCTTTGTCTCCCCCTCTGCCCAGATACACCCATCCAGAAAAGACATCGACCATACCCAAGAATGTTTATGTAAATGTTATGTGAATGTATTTTAGATATGTGTCTTATCTTCATCTCTACAACCTTCAGTTAATGACACACATAGTCGACAGGTGATATCCACATATACTAGCACTCACATATGTTTCCCCCCATGTATCATCAACTAAATGTGCACCCCATTTGTTGGAACAAGAAGACGAAAAGAGCTCGGTAGTGTTTGTTGGCCCACTTACAGACCCTTAATACGGGATAAGAAGGATTTAATGTATACTTCGCAATACCTCGAAGCTTATTTAGAACATCTATGGCACGATGATACATGCCCCTCAGACATGGATCCAAACACAAACTTTTTTACTGTCTCACTAGGTCATACATTTCCCACCTACAACTCTTCCCCAATCATCATCTTCTGTAAATATTGTTTTAATATTTTTCTGTTTAGTGATTAGATAGTGGCAGTTATTGTTGACTGCCAAAGGGTGGACTGTCAAAGTCGAAAAATATTGCAGTACACACAGCACGTACAAACAACACACACATGCCCGCAATTTGCGTATGGTTGCTCCCGCGGTCCTGCGCGTGGTATGGGTATTTACGGCGGAGTTTGTGAACGCATGGAGGGCTATCAAAACATTACATATTTAATCCAAATAGTGCACATTGTAGTTTGTGAACGCATGGAGGGCTATCAAAACATTACATATTTAATCCAAATAGTGCACATTGTACACATAGTCCCCCTGCACCACATCAGAAAGTAACAACAGTTTAAATGATTCCAGAACAAAGGGATTCACCTTTACAGGATAAGAGGGGACAGACTAAGGTTATAAGGTGGTGTTTGGTATCCAGCTGTAGGGTATTTTAAGGGTAACATTCCGGTGTTGGTTTGCGGAAGATCGCATGTTCCTGAGGATAGTTATGTGCAGAAGCAGAATATAGGTTTAAACTGTATTTACTGTATATTATGTATGCGGCGGGAATCTAGAGGATACCACCCACAAGAGCAGTTGGGAAAGACATTGCCTACCTTTTCACATCAACCTATGACCTCTCCTGTACTGTAAAAGTGCAATCCTGTGTCCAATGAACAAAGGGATTACAGTATCCATTGTATTGCTTTTAGAAGTATTGTATAAATAAAGCCTGCTGTAGCCTGCCCACACATAAGACTCACAATGCTATCAACCTGATTGCGGAGGACCGGGCCGGGTTGCGCAAGTGCATATTCTCACGTATGTACATTTACTGTAGCCATTTACTCTGTTGTATTGTAGTCCATAAATTGTATTGTTAACCCCCTTTCAGAAATATTACTCTGTGGTGTCGGAACCCAGTGATTAACTACAAATCGGTGTTGTGTCCTCTTTTCCCTGCTAAGGTTTTAAAGTATAATAATTAGGTGTGTACGCGCTGCGGGTACTTTGTACCATCAGCGCTGCATAAGGTTTAAAGTGTAATAGCATTATTGCATTGAATTGCTGCATAAGGTTTAAAGTGTAATATCATTGCAGTGCATTGCTGCATAAGGTTTAAAGTGTAATATCATTGCATTGCATTACTACAAAGGTTTAAAGTGTATCTCTGGGTGTGTGCGCACTGTGTGTACTTTTTACCCCCAGCGCGGCGTTTGTACGCTAAGTCCGTACAAGGTACGGGACTCTGTACGCAAATAGCGTAAAAGGTACGTAGAGTGCATATTAAGTCTAGCGGCCGCAACGGCTCCATGGTAAAAGTGTGTTTAAAGGTATAGCTTTATGTTTTAATATAAAATCGACATTATAAAAGTCCAATGGTACTGCCGTATAAATCCAGTCAAGTGGTACTGCCGTATAAGTCCAGTGGTACTGCCGTATAAGTCCAGTGATACTGTCGTATAAATTCAGTCCAGTGGCACTGCTATATAAATCCAGGGGTACTGCTGTATAATTCCAGTGATAATGCCATATAATTCCAGTGATACTGCCATATAATTCCATTGGTACTTCCGTATAATTCCAGTGATACTGCCGTATAATTCCAGTGGTACTGCCGTAAAAATCCTGTGGTACTGCCGTATAAATCCAGTTATACTGCCGTATAAATCCAGTCCAGTGAAACTGGCGTATAAGTCCAGTCCAGTAGTACTGCCGTATAAATCCAGTCCAGTGGTTCTGCCGTATAAGTCCAGTGGTACTGCCATATAAGTCCAGTGATACTGCCATATAAATCCAGTCCAGTGGTACTGCCGTATAAGTCCAGTGGTACTGCAGTATAAGTCCAGTGATACTGCTGTATAAATCCAGTCCAATGATACTGCCGAATAAGTCCAGTGATACTGCCATATATGTCCAGTGGTACTGGCGTATAAATCCAATTCAGTGATTCTGTTAATCTGTAATAAATAGGGGTAAGGATGGTAACAACCTAGGAACATCTTCCCTTATACGTCACCTGCTGTGCATTCATCAGAAGTCATTGTCAAGTTCAGAAACTTTGGGTAAGAGTGTAAGCAGTCCACTGACACCTAAATCCCTTCTTCCTCTTGTACCTAAGCTCCTGCAAGCCACACCACCAACTCCCTCAACGTCAACTTCCTCCTCAGTCAGGAACATCAGTAGTCCTGCAGGCCATGCCACTGGCAAGACTTAGCAGTCCTCTCTTAACCGGGATTCCTCCGGTGTACCCTTCAGTGTTACGCCTACTTTTGCTTTTACTGCCGCTGCTGTTGTTGCTGCTGGGAGTCGATCGTCATCCCAGAGGGGAAGTCGGAAGACCACCTGTACTACTTCAAGTAAGCAATTGACTGTCCAACAGCCTTTTGTGAAGAAGATGAAATATTACAGCAGTCATTCTGTTGCAAAGCGGATAACTGAGGCCTTGACAGCTATGTTGGTGTTAGACGTGCGTCCAGTATTCACCATTAGTTCAGTTTGACTTAGAGAATTGATGGAGGTAGTGTGCCCCCAGTACCAAATCCCATCTAGATTCCACTTCACTAGGCAGACGATACCGAGAATGTACCGAGACGTCAGAAAAAGTGTCCTCAGTGTCCTAAAAAATGCAGTTGTACCCACTGTCCACTTAACCACGGACATGTGGACAAGTGGAACAGGGCAGACTAAGGACTATATGACTGTGATAGCTCACTGGGTAGATGTATTGCCTCCCGCAGCAACAACAGCAGCGGCACCAGTATCAGCATATCGCAAATGCCAACTCATTCCTATGCAGGCTACGCTATGTGTTACCGCTTTCCATAAGAGGCAGACTGCTGACAACCTCTTATGAAAACTGAGGGACATCATCGCACAATGGCTTACTCAACTTAGACTCTCCTGGGGAATTGTGATATCGGACAATGCCACCAATATTGTGCATGCATTACATCTGGGCAAATTCCAGCACATCCAATGTTTTGCACATACAATTAATTTGATTGTGCAGATTTTTTTTTAAATGACAGGGGCGTGCAGGAGATGCTGTCGGTGGCCTGAAAAATTGCGGGACACTTTCGACATTCAGCCACTGCGTGTCGAAGACTGGAGCACCAGCAAACCCTCCTGAACCTGCCATGCCATCACCTGAAGCACGAGGTGGTAACGAGGTGGAATTCAACACTCTTTAAGCTTCAGAGTATGGAGAAGCAGCAAAAGGCCATTCAAGTCTATACATCCACCTACGATATAGGCAAAGAAGGGGGAATGCACCTGACTCAAAGAAAGTGAAGAATGATTTCTGTCTTGTGCAAGGTTCTCCAACCCTTCGAACTTTCCACACGTGAAGTCAGTTCAGACACTACCAGCTTGAGTCAGGTCATTCCCCTCATCAGGCTTTTGCAGAAGCAGCTGGAGAAATTGAAGGAGGAGCTAAGACGGAGCGATTCCGCTAAGTATGTGGGACTGTTGGATGGAGCCGTTCATTCACTTTTCCAGGATTCACGGGTGGTCAATCTGTTGAAATCAGAGCCCTACATTTTGGCCACCGTGCTCGATCCTAGGTTTAAAGCCTACGTTGTATCTCTCTTTCTGGCAGATACAAGTGTGCAGAGGTTCAAAGACCTGCTGGTGAGAAAATTGTCTACTCAAGCGGAACATGACCCATCAACAGCTCCTCCTTCATTTTCTCCCGCAACTGGGGCTGCGAGGAATAGGATAAGATTTCCTAGCCCACCCACTGGCGATGATGCAGGGCAGTCAGGAGTGAGAGCTGACATCTGGTCCAGACTGAAGGACCTGCCAACGATTACTGACATGTCTACTGTCACTGGATATTCACCATTGAAAGAATGGTGGAGGACTATATGAGTGACAGCATCCAAGTAGGCATGTCAGACAGTCCGTATGTATACTGCAGGAAAAAGAGGCAATTTAAATGCCCTTGCACAAACTGGCTTTATTTTACCTAAGTTGCCCCCCCTCCAGTGTATACTCCGAAAGAGTGTTTAGTGCAGCCGGTAAACTTGTCAGCGCTCGCTGTAGGAGGTCACTTCCACAAAATGTGGAGAAGATGATGTTCATCAAAATGAAATATAAATTCCTCCAGGAAGACCTTGACCAGCAATTGCCTCCAGAAAGTACACAGGGACCTGTGATGGTGGATTCCAGTGGGGACGAATTAATACTCTGTGAGGAGGAGGATGTACACAGTGAAAGAAGTGAGGAATTGGAGGATGAGTATGAAGGTCGACATCTTGCCTCTGTAGAGCCAGTTTGTGCAAGGAGAGATTGATTGCTTCTTTTTTGGTGGGGGCCCAAACAAACAAGTAATTTCAGCCACAGTCGTGTGGCAGACCCTGTCGCTGAAATTATTGGTTTGTTAAAGTGTGCATGTCCTGTTTATACAACATAAGGGTGGGTGGCAGGGCCCAAGGACAATTCCATCTTGCACCTATTTTTCTTCTTTGCATCATGTGCTGTTTGGGGACTATTTTTTTGAAGTGCCATCCTGTCTGACACTGCCGTACAAGTCCAGGGATACTGCCGTATCAGTCTAGAGGTACTGCCATATAAGTCCAGTCCAGTGGTACTGTCTTGTACTGCATAAGTCCAGTGGTGGTATCTTGTGCTGCCATAAGTCCAGTGGTGGTGTCCAGTGCTGTATATTATTTACTCCAAATAAAAGGGTTATATACATTACTTATATTATTATCCAAATAATTTTTACAGGGTTTGCCCTGTGTGGTCTTGGGGTACGCTCACCTGTGCTGCATATTATTATAATAGCTACAAATAAAAGGGTTATTATTATCCAAATTAATTTTACAGGCTTTGCCGTGTGTGTGTGGTTGTCACAACTGAGGGCTGAGGCAGACCTGGGGAGGCCTCAGTTGTAGGGGCTGGAGTGTAAGTGAACCGGGATAGTTGGATAGGGTTCTTTGACATGGAAAGCATGAGTATCGATGGTGGGACACCGATGAAGCTGGAGAACGATGGCGGAACACCGATGGAGCTAGGCAGAGCTGCAAACAACGGGAGTGGAGAGATACCAGAACACTGCTGGAAGCTGAAAGCCAATGTAGGTATCACAGCAGATAACTAAGAAGCAGAGCTGGAACACTGCAAAAGTCAGGCTGCAACGCAAGCTGGTAACCAGTGCGGGTCTCTAAGTGGAGCTGAATCACAGGAGTTGAACACAGGAGCTGGAATACCTGGAGACTCAAACTGTAGATTCCACAGACAGGAGAGACATGTGTACAAGGTTTGACAACCAAAGCACTGACGATTAGGCAGCCTTGATGCAGGATATTTATACCAGCTGGGAACCAGGTGTTGGTTGGGTAATCAGACAGAGTCCAGAGTGCAGCTGCTGGGTAATCAGGAAGAGTCCAGAGTGCAGCTGATGGGTAATCAGGCAGAGTCCAGAGTGCAGCTGCTGGGTAATCAGGCAGAGTCCAGAGTGCAGCTAATAGTCTGTAAAGCAACATGTGATGAATCCAAACATGACTGAATGTTTGAATCTGGAGGGAAAGTCTGTTTGAACTTCAGCATGTGAGAGACTGAGGCCATGTTACACGGCGTGCTGCAAGCAGACAGCGCAGGTGGAATCCAGGCTTGGAGCGCTGGGCCAGTCTCAGGAGACACTTGGCAGGTAAGAAATGGTGATGAATTACCCGGATCGTGACAGTGGTTTAGCGGTATGCTCTCCTGTGCCACCAATATTGTGCATGTATTACATCTAGGCAAATTCCAGCATGTCCCATGTTGTTTGTGCCGCACACTTGTGTTGCTTAGCTTAGTCATACAGCTACCTCATTGCACCTCTTTTTATTCTTTGCTTGATGTGCTGTTTGGGGTAGAGCCGACGCAACCTGCTCTGCAGAGCCTGCAAAGCAGGGAGGCACCGGCTTCATAGAGGCGCTCTCCCTGCTCTGAGACTCTGCTGCTGTATGCTGCTGCTGCTGCCGGCTGCCACAGCGCCTATCAGACTGTATAGGCAGCGGTGCTGGCAGCATGAGGCTCCAGGGGCCAATCAACCCATGGCGCTGATCTCCCCTCCCTCCCAGCAGAGAACACAGAAGGGGTTTCACTACGTCCGCACAGGCTGACCACTTTCACTTTCTGTTCCTGCTGTGAAATTATCAATGACATAAAGCCTTCTCCTTCTCCCTGCACTCCAGTTTCTGCTACTGTGTGGTGTAATTTGAATTGGGGGTACTATTGTGTGGCCACCTCCCTTCCTTTTGACCCCTTTTTTGCAGTGCGCGCATTCAGTGCGCACTGTTCCTTTAGATGGTATGGGGGTTAGGACACAAATATGTAGTTCCAGCAACTCTCCAGGTCCACTTTAAGCCCTGAATAAGAGGCACTACTGTGTGTCGTAAAGTGACTAAGTGACACTGCTATGTGGTATAATATGAATCAGGAGTACTGCGTGCGGTGTAATGTGAATAAGATTGTGCAACTGAGTGGCGTAATGTAAATTGGGGGTACAATTGTCTGGGCACACCCCTTCCTTGTGAGACCACACCCCTTTTTGTGGCCAGAACCTTCGGTGCTTGCTGTCCTATTATTATTAGAGAGAGGACGTGCAGGGAGGCGCCAAACACCCTAACACCGGCCATGGTTTGGGGCCTTGTTTTTTTAAGTGCCATCCTGTCTGCCGTGCCACTCCTAGATGGGCCAGGTGTTTGTGCCGCACACTTGTGTCGCTTAGCTTAGTCATCCAGCCACCTCGTGTAACCTTTTGGCCTAAAAATAATATTGTGAGGTGTGAGGGGTTCAGAATAGACTGGAAATGAGTGGAAATGAATGTTATTGAGGTTAATAATACCGCAGGATCAAAATTACCCCCAATTTCTGTGATTTTAGCTGTTTTTATGTTGTTGTTTTTTAAACTCATCCAGATCCAAAACCAAAACATGAAAGGGTGATTTTGGTAAAACCAATCCAGATCCAAAACACGAGCATGGAACCAGAACCAAAAGACAAAACACTAAAAGTGCCTGCCGCACATCTCTAGTTTACATTGCTGTACTGTCTTGGCCTCTACAACCTCTGATGGGTGGCTATTCCACTTGTCCAATACCATTTCTGTGAAGTCATTTTTCCTCAAATTTCCTCTGAACCTTCCTTCCTCCATTCTCAGTGTATATCCTCATGTTCTAATACTTCTATTCAAGTGAAGAATGTTTCCCTCCTTTCCCTTCTCTGCTCCAAACTATACATATTGAGATTTCTTAGTCTTTGTGGGTTTGTTGTGTGATGTAGGACATGCACCATTTTAGTTGCCCATCTTTGTACAGTCTGTAATGTATTAATATCCTTCTGTACATATGGCCTCCAGAATTGAACACAGTATTCTAGATAAGGCCGTTCCAATGACCTATACAGTGGCATTATTACTTCTTTCTTTCTGCTGCTGATTAAATCAGCAAAGGGCTGATTTAAAAATAGACGCTATGGTCCAGTTGTTGTGTTTTTGAATGCAGCGTATGTGCAAAATGGTGCTAAAGCCGCAGGTGGTGTCTTAAGTTAAAAATAACACCCTCTGACGCCTTCTGTGATCCGCTGCTGCATCTGTAGATGCAGTATCGGAATTCAGTAAGAATGATCTGGGCACAACAAAGAGATTGCAATTGTGCACCAAGATACAATGCATTACAGTAAGAAGATCTGGTGATGAGAGCATAAGTCACACACAGTGGTGAATGCGCTACACACTTCTTCATTAATGTTGTTGATGTGTTACACAGCGAGACTCCAATTATTAATTTATTACAATGTAATGTAGCACAACAAAGTTGGCATATAATAGCAATATTGTACATATTTTTACATATTTAGCCTTTCATGGGAATAATTATCCTGATAATAAGGTGTCACCTCTGATTGGACATTGATACCTTTAAAAAGTGACCACCTGGATTGCCTACCATACCTATCCCTTCTGAAGAAACCGCCAGAGTGCAACGGCAGAGAAACGTGTAAAGGGCAAAGAAACGGCACCCGCCATCACCTGCTGTGCTCCCCTCTATGATTCCCGACCGCTCCATACTTCTAAAACTCTGCAATACTGTTTGACTCACCCGTGGCCAACCAAGCTTCATGGGGAAAAAGTGAGGGCACTTTAGTCTCAACAATCGGTGAGACTAATGAATGCGAGCGGGAGATAGTAGCATACCACAGGCGGAAGAACTGTATCATAACACCACACTTCTAACTGTCTGTTAAAATAAGGATCTGCAGCTAATACTCAGATGGCTTCCTAAAGAAACTGGAGCTGGTTAACATTATACAGCGGGGAAAGAGGAATAGCCGTGTATTACAAACGGGATCAGTATGATTTACCTACAATCAAAATACCGACAACAATTGACCGATGGTCAAAATACAGACAAGGTCAAAATACAGACATTTAAAATGTCGACAGGTCAAAAAGTCGGCATGACTTTTTATTTTTTTTATTTTTGGCTGTGTATGTCAACATACGTCAACATGGACACCATATAAGTGTACCGCGTCCCCTCACTTGGCTCGCCGCGCTCACCATGCTTCACTATTATATTCCCCCTCCAGGTCCACTGGGATGGTAAAGTATGAACAAGTCAATTTCAATGAAAAAATCATGAAAAACTCATGTCTTTTTTTTGACCAGTCAACATTTTGAATGTCGGTCATTTGACCTTGTCGGTATTTTGACCTTGTCTGTATTTTGAGCATCGGTCAACTGTTGTCGGTATTTTGATTGTAGGTAAATTGACTGCATCCTGTTACAAACTCCTGTAATTTTATTTTATTCTGTTTTTATTTCTGTGTCTTATTTGGATTGATTATATTATGAATGTTTAATTAATACATTTTATAAACGCCCTCTATTACTCGCTTTCATTACTCACTACCTTTATACTGTATATGTGGTTTGCTATATTATCACGTGGAAGCCGCTTTACAGGCTATACTAATGTGGAGTTCTTTCTAATTAATTAAGACATTTATTATTAATATTTTTTGCGCCCGACATTATGTGATATATCCATTTCCTTTTATGGGAATGCCCATTATAAAGTCCACATATTTATGACCCAGTACTAAAAATTGTTATCATTCTGATTGCCCTAATTGTCCTAGTGCACCAAACTATATGAAGGTATAGGCAAATGCAGGAGGGGGGGGGGGGGGTTCTGGTTGCCAAGAAACCCCTCTCCTCTTGGCAAGTGGCTCAAATTATGACAACAGTAGCAATGGTATATAAAACGATTACTAGAGCCGCCGCCACATCATGCGACATAGCAGAGCTTCTGCACATGTGTGTGGTTCTGAGTCCTCAATCAGTGCTCTGGACCAGAGAGTTGCTGCCAGGAAGAAGAGACAGAAGCCTTACCATGAGGTGGGAGAATGTGTGTTAAGAAAGTGCAGTACTGGTTCTATTATGTTTTTGTATTTAGAATGGTATGTTTAACCTTTTCCTGACCACTTATTTATGGTATTTAAATATCTTTAATATAGCCTATAGTACCATTTGTAGTGCTAAATATTAATACTGCATTCCATACAGTATCCAGTGCATAAAAAGACAATACTTACATTAATGTCCAGGGTCGTTACAAGGTTCTTCTACCGCTCCCCCAGACTCCCCGCACTTGCTACGATGTTCCGCAGAGTGGGATATTTGCAGATTGCATTTGGAAACCCCCCTCTAAAATTCCTGCGTTTGCCACTATGAAGGCCACCCTAAAGATGACAGTGTAGATAGCAGGTGTGGGATGCCGTGCAAACTGTACAGAAACAATTGACTTTTCATGAAATTAGGCTCTGCATTGTGAGGCAATGAGTTTATGGTGTTCTTAGGACCATCTTCAGGTTCAGTAGCAGATTCTGCTGCTGCTTGCGCTCGCATGCTGGAGACCGCCCAGCAAACAGCAAGGCCGCTCAGCATACAAAGGTCCACCCAGCGCTGCGATTGCAATCTAATTGGGATCGCATCGCTGAACCCAAATTTGAGGATGCCCCGCTGGCGCAGTGCTGAGGACCCGGAGAGAAGTCATCGCTGTCCGGTCACACTCTAGGGTATCTCCCCTCAAGTATTCTCCTGTACATAGGGAGTGTTCAGAACCTTAATACCCCCCCCCCCCCTCCTGACTTCTTTCTGTCAGCCACAGCTGGGCTACTCAGTGCCCGGTGCCGGGGGATGGTGCACAGTCTGGCTACTTTCTGTACAGATACACTAGGATCCTGGAAACGGAACATGCTCATCTCTACATTAAAGGAAACATACTGTACTGTAGAGGTCCAAATATCAGACAAAAACTTGTGAGGGTTAAAGTAAGCAATGAAACACAGGAGCAATTATGCGCATATGTGAACGGGTCCTGCGACGATGGAAGCAAGGCGGCATCAGACTGTCAGTGGTTGGTAGTCTGAAGCCATTTTGGGATGGAGAGGGGTGAAGAGGAGTGGAGATGGTCTCCGTTTCTCCAAGGCATGTAGTCCCCATTGCAGTACTGTTCATTTTGTTGATGTAAATTTTGACTAAAAGTATTCATTGACTACCGTTTATTTCATGACTAACATTAGACTAAATTAGACTAAAATGAAAACTGAGATCTACTGACTTAACTAAAACAAAGCAACAAAAAAAAAGCAACTAAGACTAAAACTAAATTTAAATTCCTTGTCAAACTGGACGTAGAGTTTTACATTTTTAAAGAACAATTATGAGTTCTAGATATAGATAAGCGGGTTCAGGTCTTACAGAACCGAACCCTACCGGACTTCACGCTTCCGAGTCAGGCTCGGGTTTTCCCGTCTGACTCGGAAACCCGAACAAGGCGAAACGTCATCATCCCGCTGTCGGATTCTCGCGGGATTTGGATTCCATATAAGGAGCCACGCGTCACGGCCATTGTCACTCCAGTCACGGAGAGTGTATTGAGAGGACATGTATTCAGTGTCTGTGTGGGCGGGTAAGTGGGGTGGCGAGTCTTGTGCTGTGTTGTGCTGAGTCCAGTCCAGTGAAGTCAGTGTATTGTGCTGCCTCAGTCCAGCCAGTCACAGTGTTGGTGTCCTCTGCTGCTATATGTCCCCAGTGCTGCTGGCTGCTGTATAAGTCCCTTGAACTTTTGCTTTGTTGTCTTGCATCAGACCAGGGGTAGTGTCTCTCTTGTGCAGCATCAGTCTAGTGACCAGTCACAGTGGTGGTGTCCTCTGCTGCCATATATCCAGTGTAGCTGTATATGTCCCTTTCAGTGGTGCGGTGTTGTCCTGCATTAGACCAGGGGAAGTCTCTTGTGCATCAGTCCAGTGACCAGTCACAGTTGTGGTGTCCTCTGCTGCCATATATCCAGTGTAGCTGTATAAGTCCCTTTCAGTGTTGCTGTATTGTACTGCATCAGACCAGTGGTAGTGTCCTGGCCATCAGTCATTCCAGTGACCAGGCAGTCACAGTGGTATACGCTGCTGCTATATGTCCACTGCTGCCACATAATAATAATAACAACAAGTCCCTTACAGTGTTGCTGTGTTGTGCTGCATCAGACAAGTGGTAGTGTCCTGGCCATCAGTCACTCCAGTCATTCCTGTGCCACATATTGTCTTATATAACTCCCAAAAAATAATGGATAACAAAAATTTGGAGGATAAAATAAGGAAAGATCAAGAACCACTTCCTCCTAGTGCTGAAGCTGCTGCCACTAGCCATGACATAGACGATGAAATGCCATCAACGTCGTCTTCCAAGGCCGATGCCCATTGTGATAGTAGAGGGCATGTAAAATCCAAAAAGCCAAACTTCAGTAAAAAGACCCAAAAAAGAAATTGAAATGGTCTGAGGAGAAACGTAAACTTGCCAATATGCCATTTACGACACGGAGTGGCAAGGAACGGCTGAGGCCCTGGCCTATGTTCATGACTAGTGGTTCAGCGTCACATGACGATGGAAGCCCTCATAACTGAGGCCTTGACACTTATGTTGGTGTTAGATGTGCGTCCGGTATCCGCCATTAGTGCAGTGGGATTTAGACGATTGATGGAGGTATTGTGTCCCCGGTACCAAATCCCATCTAGATTCCACTTCACTAGGCAGGCGATACCGAGATTTTGCCATTTAATTCCAGTGATTTGGACGCATAATTATTAATTACAGTTATCTTGCCAATTAATTCCAGTGATTTTGACATATAATTACAGTGATCTTGCCGATTAATTCCAGTGATTTGGACTTATAATTACAGTGATTTTGCCGATTAATTCCAGTGATTTGGACGTATAATTATTAATTACAGTGATTTTGCCATTTAATTCCAGTGATTTGGGCGTATAATTAATAATTACAGTCATTTTGCCAATTAATTCCAGTGATTTGGATGTATAATTACAGTGATTTTGCCAAATAATTCCAGTGATTTGGATGTATAATTATTAATTATAGTGATCTTGCCAATTAATTCCAGTGATTTGGACGTATAATTACAGTGATTTTGCCAATTAATTACAGTGATCTTTCCAATTAATTCCAGTGATTTGGATGTATAATTACAGTGATTTTGCCAAATAATCCCAGTGATTTGGACGTATAATTATTAATTATAGTGATCCTGCCAATTAATTCCAGTAATTTGGACGTATAATTCCAGTGATTTGGACGTATAACTCCAGTTGGAATTGTTTATGTCGCTTGGCTTAGTCATACAGCTACCTCAATGCACCTCTTCGACATCTTTGCATGAGGTGCTGCTTGGGGCCTAGTTTTTGAAAAGTGCCATCCTGTGTGACACTGCTGTGTTAGTCCTGGAGTACTGCCGTATGAGTCCACCAATTGCAGATTTTTTTTAAAGTGCCTGGAGCGTGCTGGAGATGCTGTCAGTGGACCGAACAATTACGGCCCACTCACGACATTCAGCCACTGCGTGACACTACTAAATGGGCCAGGTGGTTGTGTCGCTTAGCTTAGTCATACCGCAACCTCGGTGCATCTTTTTATCTTCTTTGCATCATTTGCTGTTAGGGGCCTTTTTTTTATATCTGCCAACCTGTCTGCCACTGCTGTGCCACGCCTAGATGGGCCAATTGTTTGTGTCGCTTGGCTTAGTCTTACAACTACCTCATTGCAATTCTTTTTCTTCTTTGCATGATGTGCTGTTTGGGGCCTTTTTTTTTATATCTGCCATCCTGTCTGACACTGGGAAGCAGGGCTCAATATCTGCAGTGTAACTTGGGTGACAGGTGAATGAGGAGTGATCGGCTGTCTCCATACCTGTGCACTCTACTTGAGCTCTGTCTCTGTGAGGCACACTGGTGTGAGATCTAGGAAAACTGCAGCTGGCTGACTAAATAACTGCTATTAAGATGTGTGCCAAGGTATAGATTCTTGGGGGCCAATGTGTTTTTTGTGGACTTTTTTCCTCTTGGTGCCAGTGGGAGGAGACCTTTTCAAGATTTTTGCTATGGGCTCCACAAAATTCTATTAATACCCTGGCTGGGATACTGACGTGAAGGAGGCGTCATTTTACTCACAGCTCCAATGACCTCTGCTGCACTGGCTGACAGGTGGTGGCAGTGGTGGCTCTGCTTGTCCTGGTTTCATGGACCCCTATAGCCCCTATAGCCCCTATGGTGAAGCCATAGTCTGACAGTTTTTTCAGTAGCTCCACTGCAGCTGCAGTAGCTCCACTGGAGGCGCCATTTTACTCACAGCTCCAATGACCTCAGATGCACTGGCTGACAGGAGGTGGCAGTAATGGCTCTGCTTGTTCGGGTTTCCTGGACCCCTATAGCCCCTATGGTGAAGCCATAGTCTGACAGCGGGTGTTGGTGCGGTGCACTGCATGTGAATTTTTTCAGTAGCTCCACTGCAGCTGCAGTAGCTCCACTGGAGGCGCCATTTTACTCACAGCTCCAATGACCTCAGCTGCACTGGCTGACAGGAGGTGGCAGTAATGGCTCTGCTTGTTCGGGTTTCCTGGACCCCTATAGCCCCTATGGTGAAGCCATAGTCTGACAGCGGGTGTTGGTGCGGTGCACTGCATGTGAGTGTTTTCAGTAGCTCCACTGCCTCAGCTTAGTCTTTAGCCTCTATTGTAACAATAGCATATAGCAATCATTTTCCTTTATATGCAAAACAAAAATTAATATACATCGTATTGTGGTTATGTGCACATGCACTAATTAATTTTAGTTAAGATGTAAAATCATAATATTGAATCAGTCAGTCCTTCTTTCTAAGGGGTTATTAGTTTGCTTTTTTTAATATCTCTTTAATTGAGATATTAAAAAAAAACAGTTTGCTGCCCATGGGCCCCCACAGACCTTAATCCGGCCCTGACTAAACTGTTTGCAAAAAGTGATGACTAAAACATTGACTAAGACTAAAATGAAAGCTGAGATCTACTGACCAAGTCTTGATTAAAACAATGGCTAAAATGACACAAAAAAAAAAGGCTAAGGTGGTCATTCCGAGTTGATCGCAGCCAGCAACTTTTTGCTGCTGCTGCGATCAACTATTCCTCGCCTATGGGGGAGTGTATTTTATCTTAGCAGGGATGCGATCGCTTGTGCAGTCCTGCTAAGCTAAAAAAAATTCTAGCAGAACTAGACCAGCCCTGGACATACTTACCCTGTGCGACGATCTCTGCGATGCTGGAGCCGGCTTTGACGTCAGACATCCGCCCTCCGTTCTGCGCGACACGCCTGTGTTTTCCTTACCACTTCCCGAAAACGGTCTCAAACGGTCCGGATCCGCCCAGGAACGCCTTCTTCTTGTCAATCTTCTTTGCGGTCGGCTCTGCGACCGCTTCCTTCATTAGAAGCTACGTAACCTGGCGACCCCTGTCGTCGGGCAACATCGTGCACGCGCATTGTGGCTGCCGCGCATGCACATTCCGGACCCGTTCGCACTGCAGCGATAAGCCGCTGCATGCGAACGGGTCGGAATGACCCCCTAAAATATGACTTTAAACAAAGTACAATTTTAAGCAAGAGACTAAGACTAAAACTAAATTAAAAATCCTTGTGAAAATAAACACTGCATTGCAGGGGAGGGAAAAGTCCACAATCTCCATTAGAGGATGGAGACTTCCTGGCCTCTAGGTAGGAGCTGTGGCACCTGGCTTGCGTCACCCCATGCCATGGGTAACAGGGGCTCGATGTCGATGTTAGAGATGATCCGAAACTGCGTCCGCCGGGTTCCCATACTGAATCTATTTAAACATTGCTGAATCGGCAGACGTGACACAAAAATAAGCATCTGTGTGGGATAGCTGCCATTGTAGGGAGTAGAAGATAGTCTAAGTAAGAGAGGGAAAAGCACATGAAGGGAGAGGGCCCTGTCTGTGAGAGCTTACATTCTAAGGGGGAGGGGCAGACAAAGAGGGGTGACACAGATGGGGTAATACAGTGGGCATGGAATAGAAGGTTAATATTAATCATCTTTGCACTCTTTGGAATTTGATATGTTGGCAAATTTGAAATAACAATTTTAAGGTCCTCATTTGCATGTGGCTGTAACATGGCATCTCCATGGTCCAGCAGTCTGCCTGTTTAGTCATGAGTGTTAGACTATACTGTGTATCTTTTAGGATTCCCCACATTCCACACTGAATGCCGATTTTCTTTTCAGACACTGTGAGCAAAGTCTACTTTTTCCACAAAAGTTCCAGTCTTGCCATATATATCTCAATATGTGTCTGTACTTACATTCTGAGTATCTTGTTTATAAATGATCCCATATATCTAACATGAGGAACAGGGCCTGAATCTGAGTTGCATGCAATCCGAACACACACAGAGAAACTGCAACTGCCATATGGCTGGTGCAATTATCAATCATGTGAACAAAGGCTCCAATCAGGTTGGCTTTGGTTCGTAAATGATTGCCTCTTTAAAATTACGACCATTCTCTGACAAAATCCTGGACCTTCAGCAACTCGAACCATATTACATTTACCCCATAGTGTTATTTAGCAGCTTTTGGGTATAGGAGGATGTTATCTGTTATTTACTGTACTTTCCATTATTTTAGATAGATGAGTCCATTATTACCCTCCTCCTTAAAATAACACTTGAAGCTTGCCGAGTTCTCTGAAATGTTCCTTAGTTTAGGGACAGTAGAGTAATTTGTGTAATGTTTTATACCACACTTGTCAATGCAATTGGGTGGGCAACCTCTCCAATCAGGGGAGTTTTAACAGAGGAGGGGGCCCATAAACAGACTCTAGGTGAGTCCCTTCCTCTTCACAGTGCAGTAGGCTCTAGCATAATTCCAAAGTCTACTGCACATGCGAAGGTCCCTGGAAACATGACGCTCGCCGTGTTCTGGAGACTAAATCCCTACTGTGCATGCACAGTGGCCATTTTGCACACAGTATAGAAATGCCAACTCCACTGCTGGTACCATATCTTGGCTAGTTTAAGTTTGTAGATTCCAATTTGTGTTTACCTGTCCCCTACTGGACTCATAGTCCACATTGTCATGGATATTGGTTCAGTACAACACCAGCTAACTGTGTACATGATAAAGTGCACCAATCTCCTACATACTGTGAGGCTAATGCTGGTTTGGACTAAAGCCAAGACTTATTTAATTGAACACAAGTAGAGTTGTAAATGCTGTGTTAGAGAAGTATATTAAGTCGACTGAAACCTAATAGTGAATGTATATTTTCTATGAAAACAAATGTCTAGAAATTAGAGATGTGCACCGGAAATTTTTCGGGTTTTGTGTTTTGGTTTTGGAATCAGTTCCGCGGCCGTGTTTTGGATTCGGACACGTTTTGGCAAAACCTCCCTAAAAAATTTTTGTCGGATTCGGGTGTGTTTTGGATTCTGGTGTTTTTTTTTTCAAAAACCCCTCAAAAACAGCTTAAATCATAGAATTTGGGGGTAATTTTGATCCTATAGTATTATCAACCTCAATAACCATAATTTCCACTCATTTCCAGTCTATTCTGAACACCTCACAATATTATTTTTAGTCCTAAAATTTGCACCGAGGTCGCTGGATGACTAAGCTAAGCGACCCAAGTGGCCGGCACAAACACTTGGCCCATCTAGGAGTGGCACTGCATTGTCAGACAGGATGGCACTTAAAAAAATTGGCCCCAAACAGCACATGATGCAAAGAAAAGAGAAAAAGAGGTGCACCAAGGTCGCTGGATGGCTAAGCTAAGCGAAACAAGCACCTCAATATCACAGGAATTATTTGTTCTAATCAATGGTATTATTGGTCCAAATCACTGGAAGAAAATGACAAAATCACAGGAATTATTCGTTCTAATCAATGATATTATTGGTCCAAATCACTGGAAGAAAATGACAAAATCACAGGAATTTTTCGTTATAATCAATGGTATTATTGGTCCAAATCACTGGAATTATTTGGCAAGATCACTGTAATTAATAATTATAAATAATTGAAATTAATTGGTAAAATCTCGCTATCACCTGCCTAGTGAAGTGGAATCTAGATGGGATTTTGTACCGGGGACACAATAACTTCATCAATTGTCTAAATCCCAATGCACTAATGGTGGAAAACGGGCGCACGTCTAACAGCGCTCTGATTATACTGAGAACTGATTATACTGATCACTGATGATACTACGGAGAACTGACACTGAGCAGCGAGAACAGCACTGGGCTATTGTACTGTAGTATACTGCTCCCCACAATGCAGCAAAGATATTGAGCACTGATCCGGAGAATAGAACTGAGTCTGACACGGAGCTGCAAGATACAGCATTGGCCTACTGTACTGTACTACTATATACTGGTGGTCACCAAAATTGTGCACTGTACTACTATATACTGCTCACAACAATGCAGCACAGATATGGATACTTGAAGTGACACGGAGCTGCAAGATAAAGCAATGGCCTACTGTACTGTACTACTATATACTGGTGGTCACCAAAGTGCTGCACTGTACTACTATATACTGCTCACAACAATGCAGCACAGATATGGATACTTGAAGTGACATGGAGCTGCAAGATACAGCAATGGCCTACTGTACTGTACTACTATATATACTGGTGGTCACCAAAATGCTGCACTGTACTACTATATACTGCTCACAACAATGCAGCACAGATATGGATACTTGAAGTGACACGGAGCTGCAAGATACAGCAATGGCCTACTGTACTGTACTGCTATGTATACTGGTGGTCACCAAAATGCTGCACTGTACTACTATATAGTATATACTGGTCACACAACAATGCAGCAGATATTGAGCACTTATCAGGATCATAGAACTGAGTATGACACGGAGCTGCAAGAAACAGCACTGGCCTACTGTACTGTACTACTGTATAATATACTGGTGGTCACCACAATGCAGCACACTGAGCACAGATATTGAGCTTTTCAGGCAGAGAACGTAGCCACGTCCTCTTCACTCAATCTACAATGCACGAGTGAAAATGGCGGTGACGCACGGTTCTTTATATGGAATACGAATCTCGCGAGAATCCGACAGTGGGATGATGGCGTTCGGCCTCGTTCAGGTCAACCGAGCAAGGCGGGAAGATCCGAGGCTGCCTCGGACCCGTGTAAAACATGTGAAGTTCGGGGGGGGGTTTCGGGTCTCGACGAACCGAACCCGCTCATGTCTACTAGAAATATTGGGTATAATTGTATCTGTTGTATGTCTGATGTAAACGTGGCTCATATGCTACTGGTGCAGAGCAGTGCACACTTCTTAAAGTGTTCAACATTTATTTCTAGTATGCACACTACTCAATTATCAATCACAGGGGCATAACATGATACAGTATTTGAAGGCCCAACAGCAAAAGTTTGGCCTCTATGTACCAACCAATGCTGAAAAACTTATATAATGCATGTCCCTTTGAGAAGGCAGGTGAGCCCTCCCAAGCTTTGGGTGCCAAGCTGGACCCCCTGCACCTATAGTAGCTACGCCCTTGATCGTTCCTATCAATAACCTAAAAACTGTTGAGTTGACGTTTTTAAATGCCCTATGTCCACCCGATCTTGTACACACTACATTTTTGGTACAATACCTACTCATTGGAATAAATTAATGTTGTCCAAGCACTTCTGATATCGAGAGTATATCCAGAATAACCATCAGCCCTGGGTGCTGTGTACATGGTGTGCAGTAATTGGGCATAGCAGCCAAGGATTGGCAGTTCGATCCAATTATTGTTTAGTGTGTATGAAGCTTTAGGCTATCAATCCACGAGGATCAAATTATATTTCTATGTCTTCTATGTCTTCACAATGAATAGACGGGCTGCAATCGCATAAACAGATTGGTTGAGCGAACACTCTACTGATGACAAATTTACTTCAAGTATCATTCTTCAAATTAGACACCGTAACATAATACAATTAATTAATATATAATAAAAGAACTAAAAAAAATGAATTTGTGTTGTCGATTTAAAAATATACAAAATTTGGAGTTAGAACTTTATTGTCGACTGGAATGTTCCTTAAGCAGATTTATTTCTCTGTACGTGTTTATTAAATATTAAAAATGAACACTTTGCAAACATCTTTAGGAATATGTCTTAATAAACACATTCAGTAAATGAGTTTATGGAGAACACTGGCCTCTCTGTGGTTTTTAATTATCACAATTGACATTACAAGTAATTCACTTTTTCATTCATGTAAATTCCAGTTTTACCATTTATACTAATTGTCAGAAATGTGATAGCTATAACACGCACAAAATAAATAAGAACTGCTTTGTTTTTCTCCTTAACTACTGCGCACTTTACGCTTATTTATGGTTTAAATAAATCATGACAGTCAGGGGATACCGGGACTGGTAAGGTTGAAGGAAGACAAATGTATTTCTCTGCATTAATAAATTGCATTTTTTATTTTTAAAACAATTTTAACGTTGACAGTTGAATGCACTTTATTATTTAATCTCATTCTTGTAAAGAGGATCATAAGGTCTAGAGTTATAGCATGAGGTGAAAACAAGCTACATCAGTTCTATTCAAAGTGTGGTACTGTAACATTTAGAATTTCTGTTTAAGAGTCCATCATGGAAACTTATATTCACAAATATGAATAACATTTCATGAATAATGAATAATGAATAATAATATTGTCTATTGGTGTCCAATGTACATCTTTTGTGACTGACTTATCTCAGGTCTTACTGCTCCTTACATTTCACTTGAAAGTTAAATATTTTTTAATATTTATTATTGGAATATAAAGAAATATATCACAGTTAAGTGAGCAATGGTAGCACATGACTGAAGTGTATACAACATGATGTGTTTTGCATCCCAGCTGTCAGCAATCATGTGACCGACACCAGAATCGGATCACCAATACCCTGATGGTGAGTATTGGGGTATGGATTAAGGCCCACGGGAAAGGGGGGTTGTTAGGGTTAGGCACCAGGAGGGGTTATGTATATGCACTAGGGGGTTTAACCCTAGCAGCCATTCCACGAAGGTTAGCACTTCGACACTCCTGGAGGGTTAGCCCTAGTCACCACCCCATGAGGGTTAGAGAAGGATAAAAGGGAAGAGGCATGTGGGTGGATATCCAGGCAAGTGCGGAAAGGGGGAAAAGAAAAAATAAAATAAAAAAATAGTTCAGGTGAAGGAAAGGAAAATTGGTGGGTCATCTTTTTGGAATCATGTCTCAAACTCAGTATTCCTAAAATACGCATTAATTTTCCTATGTATTATAGAGGGCAGATTAGTCTATAAAACTTTCCCAAACTGCAACATCTTGATAAGAAGTTCTTTATGGAGAGAGGTCTCTCCCCAGACCATATGGAATACAATGTCGGTTGTAGAGAGAAAGAAGCCCATCAGGGAAGGATGTTCCTGAGTCCAAGAGTGTAACAGTGATTAACAGTATAAGCTTTCCTCCTGTATGAAGTATGAAGAGTAGGATCCACTACACCGAGGATCGTCCACTCTGGAGACAAAGGTGTGTAATGGCATAAATTAGTGGAGGTAATATTTTGCACCAATTTCTAAAATGTTTGATAGAGTGGAATCCCACTTGCAGTGGAAGAAGGAGGCATCATTATGGCTGCACTTCAAACAGGCACTAGCAGTGGTGATACCAATGGAGAAAACAATGTTTCTATGAAAATTGTTCAGGAACATCTCCCGATATGAGCTAGGCATAAAAGTGGCAGAAGAGTAAGAAAGCATTTTAAGAAACAGATCAAGGGTGAGATGTGTGAAAGTTTCCAACCAACAAGAGAGTACAGTTTTTATAGTAGCATGATCCACAACAGAGCAAATACATTTATAGTGTGTATGTACGGTATGGCTTTGCTAGTGGACTGAGGTGTGGATAGCACAAAGTCAAGAGGGTTAGACCAATCTGCAGAAGAGAGCACTCGGGTGACAGTGGCCATGTAATGAGCAGTTTGGTGAGCTGTAATGACATGAGTGGGGGGATCAAAACCCTCAGTGTCTTACTGGCCAGTTAGCACATCTGCTGGGAATCTCCAGAGCCCTTCATGGAAGTTATACCTTTTGCTCTATAGCATTGAAATAGGTATGATGCCAGTCCACCCTGGAACTATGGGTTATGAAGAAGGAGGCAGAAAACAAAGATTGAAAACCACTGAGTCCCAACTTCTTGTGAACCACCGTCCAAGTTCTGTAAAAAAATGGTTGTCAAGAACATCTGAAAAAAAAGGTCAGGTTTATGGGAATGGAGAAAGGAGACTAGGCCAAGCTCCAGAAGAAAGTATTAGTCGGTGTATGTATTAGTTTAATTGTAAGTATTATAGCCTCTGATATTACGGAGATTACTAACCAGACTATAAAGAGTAAGGTTGGAGAAGTTAATAACACCATTGACTGTGGGTTGTTAAAGTTTAAAGAGGCTGACTTTGGTACACTTGTTATTCCAAATAGAGGCATGGAAAACTATGCTGATATGTTTGTCATCCCTCTGTGATAAGAGAATCTAATCATTTTAGGGAAGTTGGCCCAGCCCAAATAGGATAAAAGATGGACAGAGACATCAAGTTGTCCTGATTAATGGAAAACTAGAGACTTGGCTGTAATCCCCAAAATGTGCTGAAGATATGAGGGAGGGAGTTGGAGGGATGAGAGATTTGTAGCATGAGATCATCAGCAAAGTCGGTAAATTTAGTGGTCACTCCGCCCAGGGCTATACCCTGAAAGGAGGGCAAGGATTGGAAAGTACAGAGAAGTGAATCAAGGGCAAGGTTGAAAAGTAAAGGTGAGAGGAGACAGCACTGATGGAGGGAACCATTGATACTAAGAATGGAGCTGGAAGAGGTATACAGAAAATTCATGAGAATGGAACAATCAGGCCTAATTTCCTCTCAGAAAATATGGCATGGAAATGAGGGGGGATATGAGAGGCTGCTGGAAGTGACTTCACAGCAATTCTCACACTATGGACCAAATTCTTATCATGAGTGGGCCTATAGGAAGAGCAGCTCTGGATTTTTATTTAATTCAGAAATATGGTGTAGTCATCATTGATGTAAAGATAAGAGAGCAATCAGTATGAAAGGAGACAATTTAGGTATTCAGTATCTTACAGAATATGGTGCTGCAAACATCCAGGCCAGGGTATTTATAACATCTCGAACCTCACTTTACAAAATGTATGTCTTGAGCAGTTCATGTTGGACGGGATTAAAGTTTTTGTAAATTGGCTGCAGCCAGGAGCCGGAATAGAGTCGTTCATAAAACAGTTAGAACTGTTCGATAATATATGGCAGTGTTTCCCAACCACGGTCCTGAAGGCACACTAACAGTCCTGGTTTTAGGGATATCCAGTTTGAACACAGGTGACTTAATTAGTACCTCAGTTATTTTGATTTAACCATCTGTGCTGAAGCCTGGATATCACTAAAACCTGCACTGTTGGTGTGCCTTGAGGACCGCGGTTGGGAATGCCTGATATATGGTGTAGCTCTATGCATGGGCCTCGAGGGGTAGCATTCAAACTCCAGGATTATCCTCCTCCAAAATGTAGGATTAACTTTACAGACATTGCCCACCTTGTTGCTCCAATGGTAAATGTAATTCTTAGTGTAATCCAACTTCTGCTGAGCAGTGGGAAGAAGGAAGTCTTCCAAAAGCTATCTAGTGTATGTATAAACTTGCAAGTTATCAGGGATGGAGAATTTACATAGATTGAAAAAGCAGAGGTCATAGCAGTGTGCAGAGAGGAATATTTATCACTGTAACATTGGCGATGTCCGGCCTGATAGGAAAGCACCGGTCACTGCATGACCGCCTTAACAGTTTAACAAAACAGAACTGGATCATCCCAGTGGGCCAAATTATCATAGACATACTAAAACCAGCTAGTAAATCAAGAAAGGCATATGATTGCGAGAGATACAATGGAAATGGGTAAGGCAAGGCTGAGCATTATGAAGATAAGGACATGACCAGAAATGTGTATATCATGTTTTTCATGTAGTGAAGATGAGAGAACCAGGTGTTCGCAATCAGAAAATAATCAATCGGTGAACAGAGGAGTGAAAGGTATAGGATCCAGGGTCATCTTTTCATATGGGCTCAATGGGCAGTTGCCCAAGCACCCCAGGAGTATAAGGGCCCTAAGCTGATAGCTGAGGGTTCCTTTTTTCCAGTGGAAGCAGATTTTTTTTAAATCGACCCATGGGAACCAGAGAGATCTGACTTCAAACAGTGTCCTCCATCCGAGCCTGTTAATTGCTCTTTCCAGCTTGATATCTCGGTTTCTGTCTGATTTAGGGCATTTTTGAGGGTAGAATCCAAAAGCTGGGACTCCCCCCTTTTGGACACTGGCAGTCTCTACTATGCGTAAACCCAGAGATAATGCCTGGTATTCAGTTTTATATTTTCATCAGTGGATTGCTCTGGCTCCTGTACTCTGATTACCAAATACAAAAAAACCCTGAAGGGAGGGACTCTCTAGTTTTGTATCCCATTGAAAGCTAAGAAATCTATTTCTAGGAACTGGAGATATCTGCAGTCAAGCACTTCCCACTGGAAAATGATAAAAATTAAGCCCCCTCCACTAACCACCTCTTCCCAGCATACTAAACACCCCATACTACCCTATAAGTCATGTACCGGGGCCCTATCATTCAGCCCTATGCCCCCTTCTACAGTTTAGTGTCCTTCCTGCCCCATCTAGCACCATCTGTGCAGTAAAGGAGTAATTAACAGAAATTACTGCTCCAGGTCCTACATGCTGAGCGGAAGATAGAACACCTTCTACCTTTAAAGGAGATGGATGCTCCATTACTAAATGGAAAAAAGAGATGGAGACAGAGAAAATTTATCCAGACAGGGACTATCAACAGTATTTAAAAGGTTCTTATAATTATTATTATTTTAGATGAATGAATGAATGAATTAATTAATTAGGGGTGTATAGCTGTACTAATAATGCAGAGAGAGAGGTGCAAAATTTTAAATAGTAAAATTAGGGGCATATATATTGATAAGGGTGAAAGTCTCAGTTCCAACAAAAGAAACAAGGAGCAAGTAGCATTCCCTGGGTCAAGAATAGTAATGTGGATGCAGTCCGCTAAAATTCCAAGAAATTAGGCAAAGGTTGATATTTTGGGTGGTGACCAAGGGATGCTCAGTGTCACCATGTTTTTGCTCTAAGTGAGTGACCTGTTTTTTTGTGAAGTCTAAAAAGGAAACAATAGAAGCAATAACCATCTGGTCAGAAAGCTTTTGTTCTAGTAGAGGCATTATAATGAGGGACATTCCCTTGCCCGTGATCAAGGCCAAAGTAGCAAATATGAAGTTGTTATATATTAGAGATGTGCACCGGACATTTTTCGGGTTTTGTGTTTTGGTTTTGGATTCAGTTCCGCGGTCGTGTTTTGGATTCAGACGCATTTTGGCAAAACCTCCCTTAAGAATGTTTGTCGGATTCAGGTGTGTTTTGGATTTGGGTGTTTTTTTTTCCAAAAACCCCTAAAAAACAGCTTAAATCATTGAAGTTGGGGGTAATTTTGATCCTATAGTATTATTAACCTCAATAACCATAATTTCCACTCATTTCCAGTTTATTCTGAACACCTCACAATATTATTTTTAGTCCTAAAATTTCACAAAGGTCGCTGGATGACTAAGCTAAGCAACCCAAGTGGGTGGCACAAACACCTGGCCCATCTAGGAGTGGCACTGCAGTGTCAGACAGGATGGCACTTAAAAAAATAGTCACCAAACAGCACATGATGCAAAGATAAATAAAAAAAAGAGGTGCAAGATGGAATTGTCCTTGGGCCCTCCCACCCACCCTTATGTTGTATAATCAGGACATGCACACTTTAACAAACCCATCATTTCATCGACAGTGTCTGCCACACAACTGTGGCTGAAATGACTGGTTGGTTTGTGCCCCCACCAAAAAAGAAGCAATCAATATCTCCTTGCCCAACTTGGCTCTACAGAGAATTTGTTCTATGGATCTTCTTGGATGGGAGATCATGGTTTAATGGTATCATTAAAAGTTATGTTTTAAATATCTCTCAAATTCATACTATTTAATCAACTTTTCCTTACAAGAGTGTGCCCACACAAGAGCCTTCTTTTTTCTTCCATTATAAGTCTGTGTGCTTCCTGGCTCTGGGCACAGCACCAACTAGGACAGTATATAATAGGAGAAAATGGTAAATTTATTTTCTTCTCCCCGCTAACAAGGGTTACGTATCGTCCAATTTTGGGTCTTTTCTTTGTATTTATATCATTACATCTTATACTACCTGTGCCCGATCGCCCTGTGTCTTGTCGACTCGTCAGACTTGCCAGTGACATGGCCTGCAGGACTATTGGCACTCCTGTCTAAGGAGGAAATTGACATGGTGGTGTGGTTTGCGGGAGCTTGTATACAAGAGGAAGAAGGGATTTAGTTGTCAGTGGACTGCTTCCGCTGTCACCCAAAGTTTTTGAACTTGTCAATGACTTCTGATGAATGCGCTCCAGGTGACGTATAAGGGAGGATGTTCCTAGGTGGTTAACATCCTTACCCCTACTTATTACAGCTTGACAAAGGCAACACACGGCTTGACACATGTTGTCCGCATTTCTGTTTAAATAATTCCACACCGAAGAGGTGATTTTTTTTTTGTATTTTGACCAGGCATGTCAATGGCCATATTCATCCCATGGACAACAGGTGTCTCCCCGGGTGCCTGACTTAAACAAACCACCTCACCATCAGAATCCTCCTTGTCAATTTCCTCCTCAGCACCAGCAACACCCATATCCTTATCCTGGTGTACTTCAACAGTGACATCTTCAATTTTACTATCAGGAACTGAACTGTGGGTGCTCCTTCCAGCACTTCCAGGGGGCGTGCAAATGGTGGAAGGAGCCACCTCTTCCAGTGTTGAGAAGGTCAGGCATCGCAACCGACACAATTGGACTCTCCTTGGGGATTTGTGATTTAGAAGAACGCACAGTTCTTTGCTGTGCTTTTGCCAGCTTAACTCTTTTCATTTTTCTAGTGGGAGGATGAGTGTGCTTCCATCCTCATGTGAAGCTGAACCTCTAGCCATGAACAAAGGCCAGGGCCTCAGCCATTCCTTGCCACTCCGTGGCGTAAATGGCATATTGGCAAAATTACGCTTCTCCTCAGACGCTTTTAATTTAGATTTATGGGTCATTTTACTGAACTTTTTTTTGGGATTTTACATGCTCTCTACTATGACATTGGGCATCGGCCTTGGCAGATGACGTTGATGGCATTTCATCATCTTTGCCATGACTAGTGGCAGCAGCTTCAGCACTAGGTAGAAGTGGATCTTGATCTTTCCCTATTTTAGCCCCCACATTTTTGTTCTCCATTTTTTAATATGTGGAATTATATGCCAGTAATATATCTGGAATTAGACGGCAGTAATGTTTGGAATTAGATACCACTAGATAGATACCAGATACCACTGTGACTGGAATGATGATGACCTATGCACAGTGACAGTACACTACCACAGCACACTACAGCAGCAAGATGCAGCACAAGACACTGGACTTTTAGTCACCACAATGCAGCACTGATACTGAGCACAGATATTGAGCACTGTTCAGGATAATAGAACTGACACAGAGCAGCAAAATACAGCAATGGACTACTGTACTGTACTACCATATACTGGTCACCACAATGCTGCAATGATAATAATGAGCACAGATATTGAGCACTGTTCAGGATAATAGAACTGACACTGGGCAGCGAAAGCAGTCCTGGACTACTGGACTGTACTACTATATACTGGTCAGTGGTCACCACAATGCAGCAATGATAATAATGAGCACAGATACTGAGCACTGTTCAGAATAATAGAACTGATGCTGGGCAGTGAGAACAGCACTGGACTAATGTTCTGTACTACCATATACTGGTCACCACAATGTATCATTGATAATAATGAGCACAGATATTGAGCACTGTTCAGGATAATAGAACTGACACGGAGCAGCAAAATACAGCAATGGACTACTTTACTGTACTACCATATACTGATCACCACAATGCAGCAATTATAATAATGAACACAGATATTGAGCACTGTTCAGGATAATAATACTGACACTTGGGAGCGAGTATAGCACTGTACTACTGTACTGTACTACTATATACTGACCAGTGGTCACCACAATGCAGCAATGATAATAATGAGCACAGATACTGAGCACTGTTCAGGATAATAGAACTGACACTGGGCAGCGAGAACAGCACTGGACTACTGTACTATATAGTGGTCAGTGGTCACCACAATGCAGCATTGATAATAATGAGCACAGATACTGAGCACTGTTCAGGATAATAGAACTGACACTGGGCAGCGAGAACAGCACTGGACTACTGTACTGTACTACTATATACTGGTCAGTGGTCACCACAATGCAGCATTGATAATAATGAGCACAGATACTGAGCACTGTTCAGGATAATAGAACTGACACTGGGCAGCGAGAACAGCACTGGACTACTGTACTGTACTACTATATACTGGTCAGTGGTCACCACAATGCAGCATTGATAATAATGAGCACAGATACTGAGCACTGTTCAGGATAATAGAACTGACACTGGGCAGCGAGAACAGCACTGGACTACTGTACTGTACTACTATATATTGGTCAGTGGTCACCACAATGCAGCAATGATAATATTGAGCACAGATACTGGGCACTGTTCAGGATAATAGAACTGACACGGAGCAGCAATATACAGCAATGGACTACTGTACTGTACTACTATATACTGGTCACCACAATGCAGCACTCATACTGAGCACAGATATTGAGCTGATATTTACCTGATATTGGGCTATTCAGGCAGAGAATGTAGCCACATCCTCTCGCTATCTCGACAATGCACGAGTGAAAATGGCAGCAACGCGCGACTCTTTATATGGAATCCGAATCTCGCGAGAATCCGACAGCGGGATGATGACGTTTTCCCCCGTTCGGATTTTGCGTGTAAGGCGGGAAGAACCGAGGCTGCCTCGGACCCATGTAAACCATGTGAAGTTTGGGGGGATTTCGGATCTTGACGAAGCAAACCCGCTCATCTCTAATATATATATATGTACAAAGGAGGCTAACAGTGCCTATGGGCGGTACTCAGTGCTATCACAGATAGTCAGATATTGTATAGAACTATGTGTAGTCTCCTTAAGTCACTTCCTGTATAAAAAAGGTTGCCAGCTGTATCTTAAATAGATTCAGCACTGGTATGCGTGCTGGTAAAATTAGATAAAAAGAGGATAGGATACTTTTAAGCAACCACAGGTGACATACAGTATAAGCAGAGGAAGACTGTGTGATTTTTTATATAAAAGGTAAATACAAAGTTTTATTCTGAACTAACACTAAAAATTCACAGATACAAAATATACCACACAATGTAGAAAATATATAGAGAGATATTACCTAGATTTTACTTAAAAAACAGTCCGATTGGACTTGATGAAATCCAATCAGATGAAGCGCAATAGGTGACATCTGATTCAAACCCTCTTCTCAAAGTTAAGCATCTTTTTAATCATCTTTTTATCCTTGATGTATTTATTCCTTATTTTTTCTTGACGCTTTCTAAATCTGTTTTTGAAGTAAAATCTAGGTAATATCTCTCTATATATTTTCTACATTGTGTGGTATATCTTGTATCTGTGAATTTTTTGTGTTAGTTCAGAACAAAACTTGTATTTACCTTTTATATAAAAAAAAGTCACACAGTCTTCCTCTGCTTATACTGTATGTCACCTGTGGTCACTTAAAAGTATTGTATCATATATATATATATATATATATATATATAGATAACAAAACCAAATGGAGGCACTCAGAAAGAAAGGAGACGACACACCGCTGGATAGGACCTATCCAGCGGTGTGTCGTCTCCTTTCTTTCTGAGTGCCTCCATTTGGTTTTGTTATCTGTATGCTCTGCATGAGGTTGTGCACCGGAACAAGCTGTCTACATTGAAACCGTGAGTGCCGGACATATTGGAACTATATATATATATATATATATATATACTATTTCTGTAAAGCCACCCTTTGATTTAAAATTGGGGGATCATGGGGGGGGGAAGGGGGTGTTGAAATATCAGTGTACCGGGCCCCACATTTTTTTTCTGTTGCCAGCCCTGGACAAGACACTGTGACATGTTGGACCTTGCTAGTGTATAAGCGGTTGCTACTTTCAACTCTGATCCTAATCTATTTTGTATATTATAAATTTATATAAATTTTGTAATGCTGAGTCACTTTATTAAAAAAAAAGTGAAAAGGGGCAGATTTTCCCTATAAAAAGTCTCTGAAAAGAATGCAATTGAACAACTGAATTACCTAAACCAAATGAGGTCTTTAAAGCATTTACTGTGCTTGGAAGAGAAAAAAAAATCCTCCAAAGCTTTGCTCCATCTTAGAACAATTTTATGTATTCTTAATTGTCTTCTAAATAGACCTCTCTGTAACTACACAAATTATAAATGACTCACAAAATTACTGGTATGGTTCTTGGTTCTTGGTCGATAGATTCAATAGTGTGCCTAAAATAAAAGCCCTCAATCTGTGAAAATAAAATGAAAAGGCAGAATAGAGTCAATAATGAAACTTTGAATCTTCGGAGTAGACAGCTGGCTTATCTAAAACCGAAATGACTCCTGCTGCCAAATAACTACACAGTGAATATATATAGGCTTTAGGGGTCTGTTCATTAAACTGCCATATAAAATTGTCCTAAATAAGAAAACTATTTTATAAAGCAAACATGAGGTTGATTCAATTCTAAAAAATGGTTTAGTTTTTTTTTTTTTTTCTTCAAATTATTTTAGTACAAACTATTGATTTCTACTTTGGTCACAGAGAAGTAAAGGGTTATGAAGCTGGTGGTACAGTAGATTTTTAACACCACCTGTCTAATCTAAACCAAGTCTCTTAAGATGAACATTTTATATCAACTTAATTTCACTTATATTTTTTTACTTCTTGAAAAGTGTCAAAAGTTATAAACAAAGTTGATAAATGTCACCAATGTGTATATATATACAGATGTAGCCAACTTTATCTTGACTGTTTCTCCGCCGAGACGGGCGTTTAGCCACGCTAAGGCGATAGCTGAGTTTAATCACAGGCAGGCGCGTTGAGACGATCTAGATACTCATCATGCATTACACATCTCCACCACTGTGTGGCTAATGCTCCACTAATCCAGTACTTTCGATCGTACAGTATAGCGGCGGATTGATCTACAGCTCTGGCAATACTGTAGGCGTAACGGGAAGCGGTGGAAAAAGTATGGAGTACAGTACTGTATGTGTATGGAGACGCAACTACAGTAATTGTAATTGTGTAAAAGGAATAATGTACAGTACAATGTATAAACACCGTGCTTTTTAAAATATGAAATATACTGTATGAGCGTCTGAGTTCGCTAATGCATAATGGGAATGGAGGACTAGCAGGAGGCGGAGGAAAACACCGTGCTTTACAAATGCGAGCGTCCGAGTCCTCTAAGGCATAAACCAACAGCAATGGGGCGAGGGCCGGGCGCTGTTTGCAGTACTTTCACACATGAAATTAGAAATCTCTCATGAGGCGTCGTGGGCTAGGGGTGAAGGCTCCCACCTCCCTCGCTGGGGGTCCAGGGTTCGAGACATGATGTGCTTTCTTTCTTTTTTTTTTTTTTTTTTTCTGTAATAATGCACTGTATTATTTTATTTCCATTGTAAGACAGTCAATGGAAGGATGCACACAGGTTTCACATAAATCAAAGTACATCTGCAGGAGCGATTCTTTACGCTAAATGCACCCAAACAGCGTGAATGAAATGAGTGTATTCTGGCGCTACCAACTAAGCAAAACAGTACTGTAGATCTTCAGCGTTTGTGCATTGCACAGGACCTGAATTTCCTCCCTGTGCAGGCCCCCAGGGGGGAAGGGCGATGGGGGTAGGGGGGAGACGATGGAAAATACTGTGCCTTTGAAATGCAATTACATGAGCGTCCGAGTACACTACGGCATACTGTAAACCAACACCAATGGGAAGGAAGTGCCAACCTTATTTTTAATGTGTTCCCGTGACATTCACTTTAACATTTTTTTTTTTCTCTCCAATACAGTACATCCAATGGAAGGATGCACACAGGTTTCACATAAATCAAAGTACATCTGCAGGAGCGATTCTTTACGCTAAATGCAACCTACAGTACAGTACGGTACTGTAAGTGAGCAAAATAGTACTACAGTGGGCGTTTGTGTATTGCACATGACCTGCATTCCCTCCCTGTCTACTGCATGATCTGTGCAGGCTCCCATGGGGGAAGGGCAACAGGCTAGCAGGAGGCGGAGGAAAACACCGTGCTTTACAAATGCGAGCGTCCGAGTCCTCTAAGGCATAAACCAACAGCAATGGGGCGAGGGCCGGGCGCTGTTTGCAGTACTTTCACACATGAAATTAGAAATCTCTCATGAGGCGTCGTGGGCTAGGGGTGAAGGCTCCCACCTCCCTCGCTGGGGGTCCAGGGTTCGAGACATGATGTGCTTTCTTTCTTTTTTTTTTTTTTTTTTTCTGTAATAATGCACTGTATTATTTTATTTTCATTGTAAGACAGTCAATGGAAGGATGCACACAGGTTTCACATAAATCAAAGTACATCTGCAGGAGCGATTCTTTACGCTAAATGCACCCAAACAGCGTGAATGAAATGAGTGTATTCTGGCGCTACCAACTAAGCAAAACAGTACTGTAGATCTTCAGCGTTTGTGCATTGCACAGGACCTGAATTTCCTCCCTGTGCAGGCCCCCAGGGGGGAAGGGCGATGGGGGTAGGGGGGAGACGATGGAAAATACTGTGCCTTTGAAATGCAATTACATGAGCGTCCGAGTACACTACGGCATACTGTAAACCAACACCAATGGGAAGGAAGTGCCAACCTTATTTTTAATGTGTTCCCGTGACATTCACTTTAACATTTTTTTTTTTCTCTCCAATACAGTACATCCAATGGAAGGATGCACACAGGTTTCACATAAATCAAAGTACATCTGCAGGAGCGATTCTTTACGCTAAATGCAACCTACAGTACAGTACGGTACTGTAAGTGAGCAAAATAGTACTACAGTGGGCGTTTGTGTATTGCACATGACCTGCATTCCCTCCCTGTCTACTGCATGATCTGTGCAGGCTCCCATGGGGGAAGGGCAACAGGCTAGCAGGAGGCGGAGGAAAACACCGTGCTTTACAAATGCGAGCGTCCGAGTCCTCTAAGGCATAAACCAACAGCAATGGGGCGAGGGCCGGGCGCTGTTTGCAGTACTTTCACACATGAAATTAGAAATCTCTCATGAGGCGTCGTGGGCTAGGGGTGAAGGCTCCCACCTCCCTCGCTGGGGGTCCAGGGTTCGAGACATGATGTGCTTTCTTTCTTTTTTTTTTTTTTTTTTTTCTGTAATAATGCACTGTATTATTTTATTTCCATTGTAAGACAGTCAATGGAAGGATGCACACAGGTTTCACATAAATCAAAGTACATCTGCAGGAGCGATTCTTTACGCTAAATGCACCCAAACAGCGTGAATGAAATGAGTGTATTCTGGCGCTACCAACTAAGCAAAACAGTACTGTAGATCTTCAGCGTTTGTGCATTGCACAGGACCTGAATTTCCTCCCTGTGCAGGCCCCCAGGGGGGAAGGGCGATGGGGGTAGGGGGGAGACGATGGAAAATACTGTGCCTTTGAAATGCAATTACATGAGCGTCCGAGTACACTACGGCATACTGTAAACCAACACCAATGGGAAGGAAGTGCCAACCTTATTTTTAATGTGTTCCCGTGACATTCACTTTAACATTTTTTTTTCTCTCCAATACAGTACATCCAATGGAAGGATGCACACAGGTTTCACATAAATCAAAGTACATCTGCAGGAGCGATTCTTTACGCTAAATGCAACCTACAGTACAGTACGGTACTGTAAGTGAGCAAAATAGTACTACAGTGGGCGTTTGTGTATTGCACATGACCTGCATTCCCTCCCTGTCTACTGCATGATCTGTGCAGGCTCCCATGGGGGAAGGGCAACAGGCTAGCAGGAGGCGTAGGAAAACACCGTGCTTTACAAATGCGAGCGTCCGAGTCCTCTAAGGCATAAACCAACAGCAATGGGGCGAGGGCCGGGCGCTGTTTGCAGTACTTTCACACATGAAATTAGAAATCTCTCATGAGGCGTCGTGGGCTAGGGGTGAAGGCTCCCACCTCCCTCGCTGGGGGTCCAGGGTTCGAGACATGATGTGCTTTCTTTCTTTTTTTTTTTTTTTTTTTCTGTAATAATGCACTGTATTATTTTATTTCCATTGTAAGACAGTCAATGGAAGGATGCACACAGGTTTCACATAAATCAAAGTACATCTGCAGGAGCGATTCTTTACGCTAAATGCACCCAAACAGCGTGAATGAAATGAGTGTATTCTGGCGCTACCAACTAAGCAAAACAGTACTGTAGATCTTCAGCGTTTGTGCATTGCACAGGACCTGAATTTCCTCCCTGTGCAGGCCCCCAGGGGGGAAGGGCGATGGGGGTAGGGGGGAGACGATGGAAAATACTGTGCCTTTGAAATGCAATTACATGAGCGTCCGAGTACACTACGGCATACTGTAAACCAACACCAATGGGAAGGAAGTGCCAACCTTATTTTTAATGTGTTCCCGTGACATTCACTTTAACATTTTTTTTTTCTCTCCAATACAGTACATCCAATGGAAGGATGCACACAGGTTTCACATAAATCAAAGTACATCTGCAGGAGCGATTATTTACGCTAAATGCAACCTACAGTACAGTACGGTACTGTAAGTGAGCAAAATAGTACTACAGTGGGCGTTTGTGTATTGCACATGACCTGCATTCCCTCCCTGTCTACTGCATGATCTGTGCAGGCTCCCATGGGGGAAGGGCAACAGGCTAGCAGGAGGCGGAGGAAAACACCGTGCTTTACAAATGTGAGCGTCCGAGTCCTCTAAGGCATAAACCAACAGCAATGGGGCGAGGGCCGGGCGCTGTTTGCAGTACTTTCACACATGAAATTAGAAATCTCTCATGAGGCGTCGTGGGCTAGGGGTGAAGGCTCCCACCTCCCTCGCTGGGGGTCCAGGGTTCGAGACATGATGTGCTTTCTTTCTTTTTTTTTTTTTTTTTTTCTGTAATAATGCACTGTATTATTTTATTTCCATTGTAAGACAGTCAATGGAAGGATGCACACAGGTTTCACATAAATCAAAGTACATCTGCAGGAGCGATTCTTTACGCTAAATGCACCCAAACAGCGTGAATGAAATGAGTGTATTCTGACGGACTGTGCATCTTCGGTATTTGTGTATAGCATAAGACCTGTGAAGGCTCCCAGGAGGGAAGGGCGTAGGGCAAGACAGTGGAAAATACTGTGGTCAAAGAAAGGGCATACTGTATGTAAAACTAAGGGAAACTGTCACAAAGTACAGTAACTACAGTACTGTACGTTGAATGCCTGGAACGCACGACGCCTGAGACGCACGACGCCTGAGACGCACGACGTCTGAGACGCACAACGTCTGGATCGCTCATTGAGCATAAGCATGGCTGCTGTACCTGTAGTACCTGTACGTGACCGTCCCTATGCTATGGGTGAGCTGCGTCTCCTCGTTCGCTGGCGGGACAGAACTCTCGCCAGCAACGAGGAGAAAGTAAGGGCATATAGGAGGGCCAGCAGGGATATCCTCCGGACCTACAACCGGAGGAGAACGGTGAGGTCTCTCCAGAGGAGGTGGAGTGACCTCGTGAGGCGGACCCCACGACGCCTGCAGGCCATAAGGGATTGTAAGTACAGTACATTACTGTAGATTACTGTACTTTAAGTTACTGTAGTTACAGGTACAGTACATTATAGCAGGGGCTGCTGTAGCAGCAGGTATCCGGTCTATACAGCACTGTACAGTATTTGTGGTAAACAAATGGTTAAACAAGGACCAAACGTTAACCCGGGTCAAAAGGTCAATTTGTTTTTTTGCGTCGACCTAGATGGTGCGGCTTATGAAATTGGTTGACACCAGTTACTGTAGGTTGACATGGTCGTTAAGTTGACATGGAAAAAGATCGACATGCGTTTTACAAAAACAATTGTTATTTTTTTAAACTTGTGTATATACAGTAGTTCTTTACAATCCAGGTGGTCTACGATTGTGCAGTGTACAGTATCATGCAGTGTACAGTATATGCAATGTATCACAGTGTATCGTGCTGCGTAATTGCAGCGTGTCATGCAGTGTACATTCAGAATATGGTATTGTGCAGTGAGTGTAATACATAGTGAATCACATCGTGCAGCAGAGCCGGCCTTAGGCATAGGCAAACTACAGTAGGCAAATGCCTAGGGCATTTGCTATGCTTAGGGGCACCAGCAGCTTCTGCTGATTAAAATGATATGCGGCATGCCTATATTTTGCGTGACTGCGGCTGTATCTGTACCTGGCTAGGGCCAGCACTGTCGTGCAGTGTACTGTATACACATGTGGTAATTGCAGTTTTTTGTGTAGTGTACATTGTATCATATTTTGCAGGGAAATGTGCAGTTTGTCATATCACGCAGTCGTGCAGTGCATTGTGTGGTTTAATTGCAGTGTGCCGAAATTTGTGTTTCAGATAGTACAGTGTTCTAAGGGATGTTACTTTGGCAGAAATTATTCTAAGGGATGTTACAGTGGCCTAATGTGTTCTGACGTGCATTACTCTTGCATAAGGTTCATGACTGGCAGATCTCTACTTTGTGACGTAATGTGGATATACTACTGCACTACTGTGACGTACAGTAACGTGAATAAGGTGCTCTACTGTGTGACACAACGTGAATCAAGGACAGTACTGTGACGTGAATACGGTGCTCTACTGTGTGACACAACGTGAATCAAGGACAGTACTGTGACGTGAATAAGGTGCTCTACTGTGTGACACAACGTGAATCAAGGACAGTACTGTGACGTGAATACGGTGCTCTACTGTGTGACACAACGTGAATCAAGGACAGTACTGTGACGTGAATACGGTGCTCTACTGTGTGACACAACGTGAATCAAGGACAGTACTGTGACGTGAATAAACTGCACTACTGTGACATGACGTGAATAAGATGAATTCAGGTGAGTACTGCGTCATCTGTCATGAAATCAATTTGTAATGTAATGAACAGTACTGAGATGGTTAAGGGTGGGAGGGCTGCATGCTGATGTGTGTCATAATGTTTATAAGGGCAATGCTTATGTGTGTTACAATGTCTATAAAGGTAGTGTTCTGTCTAATACCCTGGACCTACTGTACTGTAGCGATACTGTAAGTGTACTGTATGTCACATTTAGAAATGTGCCCCTTAAGTTTTGAAGACAGTACAGTACACTATGCCCTCCTGAGTGATTAGGTGCAGGGTACTAGAATGAACAATTCCATTTATTGTGATGTCATAAAGATGCTGTCAATGTTGAATTTCATTGGCTGTACAGTATGCTGCCATTATACTGTATATATATTTTTACAGGGCTGGTAGCACGACGTCACAGGAGGCGGGACAGGCGCCGCCAAGCTGGTAAGTATTGTCAAATACAGTAGTGTACAGTACATAGTGATTTCTATAGTCCCAACCCCCTGTCCTGACCATCACAGATAACTCGCTGCAATCCGTTAATGTTAAGAATGTCTGTTTACAAAACTAAATGTAAATATTAAACACAAAGTATAAATAACATTGTAGATAGCTGAATACCCGTGCTTCGCTACGGGATGAGGATGGTAAATTCCAGTGATAGTTGTTTGTTAATTTACGTTTGTTGGCGATCTACTGTAGTATATAGTACTGTATACTTTAAGCATACTGTATCTTGCTTCTCTGATGCAGATTGTTTATTGGCCGGACCCCTTTTTGGTCCTGGATACTGTGCAGTACATGTTTCAAATTGACAGCTTCACTTACAGTACTGTTATTTTTTTTCCCACAGTACCACCACCACCACCACCTGCTGCGCTGCCAGGTATTGTGTAACGAGAATTCTGGTGCTACTGTCATCGTTGTTACACTACTGTACATGTGTCCTGGATACTGTGCAGTACATGTTTCCAATTGACAGCTTCACTTACAGTACTGTTATTTTTTTTCCCACAGTACCACCACCACCACCACCACCACCTGCTGCGCTGCCAGGTATTGTGTAACGAGAATTCTGGTGCTACTGTCATCGTTGTTACACTACTGTACATGTGTCCTGGATACTGTACAGTACATGTTTCCAATTGACAGCTTCACTTACAGTACTGTTATTTTTTTTCCCACAGTACCACCACCACCACCACCTGCTGCGCTGCCAGGTATTGTGTAACGAGAATTCTGGTGCTACTGTCATCGTTGTTACACTACTGTACATGTGTCCTGGATACTGTACAGTACATGTTTCCAATTGACAGCTTCACTTACAGTACTGTTATTTTTTTTCCCACAGTGCCACCACCACCACCACCTGCTGCGCTGCCAGGTATTGTGTAACGAGAATTCTGGTGCTACTGTCATCGTTGTTACACTACTGTACATGTGTCCTGGATACTGTACAGTACATGTTTCCAATTGACAGCTTCACTTACAGTACTGTTATTTTTTTTCCCACAGTACCACCACCACCACCACCTGCTGCGCTGCCAGGTATTGTGTAACGAGAATTCTGGTGCTACTGTCATCGTTGTTACACTACTGTACATGTGTCCTGGATACTACATATCCGAGCGCTGCCACGTGCTGGGAGTTCACGGTCGGCGGCCATGTTGTCAGGTTGCTAAGCGATCCAGCTCGGTATACCGTAATGTGCATAGACCTCGCTTATCCCAATGTAATTGAGCTAGGGGATTGTGACGCTCCTTCAGCATTGCCCCCTGAACTGTGAAATGTCTGCCATATTGTATCTCACTACATATCCGAGCGCTGCCACGTGCTGGGAGTTCACGGTCGGCGGCCATTTTGTCAGGTTGCTAAGCGATCCAGCTCGGTATACCGTAATGTGCATACAGTAGACCTCGCTTATCCCAATGTAATTGAGCTAGGGGATTGTGACGCTCCTTCAGCATTGCCCCCTGAACTGTGAAATGTATGCCATACTGTATCTCACTACATATCCGAGCGCTGCCACGTGCTGGGAGTTCACGGTCGGCGGCCATTTTGTCAGGTTGCTAAGCGATCCAGCTCGGTATACCGTAATGTGCATACAGTAGACCTCGCTTATCCCAATGTAATTGAGCTAGGGGATTGTGACGCTCCTTCAGCATTGCCCCCTGAACTGTGAAATGTATGCCATACTGTATCTCACTACATATCCGAGCGCTGCCACGTGCTGGGGGTTCACGGTCGGTGGCCATTTTTTGTGTGCATAGAACTCGCTTATCCACATAGGCCCCTGTGTTTTTAACTACTATATTGAGATGCACATTTCTAGGCCTACAGTATTTAATATACAGTAAGCAGCATTGTTGTTAGGCAATAATTGAAGAATTTACATACAGTACTGACATGTACTGTATGTAATGCTTGTACATCATGTCAGTCGACCCTTATGCTGTACACTACTGTAAGTCTCACAGGGCCCATGCACTTCCAAGGAGGGTTAGTTACTGTACTGTATCTGTTTCATACAGGAAACTAATTGCAGTCCATAACACTGAAGTTGTATTTTCAGTACTGTACAGTATACAATACTTAAATTTGAACATCAGGTACTGGATAGTAAACATGTACAGTATTAACTTCTATCATAAAACTCTTATGCATTTTCAGATGTGTAAATTTTAGACTACAGTATTCACAAATGTTTTCTCTCCATACAGGAATTATAGTTGGACAACATGCCAGTAACTATCAACAAAACGATGAGCAAGATAATCGCCAACATGAAAAAAGAAAATAAAACCATCAAAGAGATCCATGCATGGCTCAAGGAAAGTGGCATTATAGTCACTTTAGAAACGGTGCGCTATCATGCATTCGAGAGAACAACGCCCAGATTTGTATTTCCTACAAAATGCACATGGTACGTACTGTACACTACTGTAATGTTTAAATGACTTGCTTTATACCATAAACAATTTTTTTGAAATAAAATAAAAACTTCATCAATTGTAACTGTGATTGTGCTGTTCATGAATTCATATTTTTCATACTGTATTGTACTGTAGGAGAGTGCAACAAATTGTGGAGGAACTAACTCGTGAGGATGATGAGCGTACTGCTCTGCAAATAAAACGAATTCTCCATTCCAAGTATGACCTGGACATATCGGCCACCAGCATCAGAAGGATGCGACGGAAAATGGGATGGACCTTTGGCGCAACAAGGTAAAATACTGAAAGCAGTATAAACCATACAGTAAATGCACTGTTAATAATCCCTTGATACGTGATATAATAATGCCATAAATCATTATACAGAGTGTGTACTTTATACTATATACAGTATGTGTGTGTGTATATACTGTATATACAGTATTCTATCCCAAAAGAGATACCTACTGTATAGGCACTCAGAGACAGCAATGAAGCATTGCCGGCTTATTGTGATGATTACATACTGTATACTGTGTGTGTGTGTTTGTGTGTATGTACAGTATGTATATATATATTACTCTGTATGTAACTTAATGTACTGTATGTACAGTTTAATGTATACAGTAGGTATATAATACAGTATACTGCACATACAGTCTACTGTATATACAGTAATCTGTAAATCTGTAATTTCATAACTGTATCTGATTTCATTATTTTTGGCTCTTCACAGGATATCTCCAATGATAAGAGATGTGAATAAAGAAAAGAGAGTGGAACAGGCACGGCGATGGATTGAGAGTGGTGAAACATTTGATGATGTCATTTTCACAGATGAATCGTCTGTTGCCCTTGAGCGGTTCTCCAGAATGTCATTCAGGAAACGTAACCATATCTCTTTAAAACCACGCCCAAAGCATCCATTGAAAATCCATGTATGGGGAGGCATATCACGATTAGGAGCTGGTCCCCTATTATTTTTCGAAGGTACAGTACAGTACTATACTTTATTCTGTGCCTGTGTTCTGTAAAAATACATGTTGTACTGTAGAGTACGTGTAACTGCACAATAAAAGGAGTTGCTTATTAATGAACAACATTTTTTGATTTCTGTAGGAATCATGGATAAGAAATATTTCCAAGAAACAATAGTAGAGAAATGTATGGTGCCATTTGTGAATAAATATTACCCAACTCACCATAGGATATTCCAAGACAATGATCCTAAACACTCCGCCTCAGCCAAATTTATGGAAGAGAAAGGTATGAATTGGGAACGCACACCACCAGAGTGAGTATTCTTTCAACAGTGTACAAGTAAAATTTTGGATAGCACTCTAGTACTGTAAAAAAAATTTTTGTTTAATAAACAGTACAATATTGTATGTTTAATTTTCTCTATTTACTGTAATGTACTGTAATTAATTTTTTCTATACGCTTTTTTTTTTTTTTAATTAGATCACCAGACATGAACCCAATCGAATTAGTGTGGGCTCAATTGAAGAGGTACGTTAGGAGTGTTGCAAAGCCAACAACAAAACAGCAACTGGTGGATGGGATAAAGAAATTTTGGCTAGAAGTACTCACACCTGAACATTGTAATAATTATATAAATCACCTGTATAAAGTATTACCTGTTGTAGTTGAAAGAAATGGTCAAGCCACAAATATGTAGTCTGTATTTTCTGTTTAAAATTTTAAATTGGTGCATTATTAAAAAAAATGATAAAATTGCCTTTGTCTGATTATTGCATAAACTAATGTAGAATATTATACAGTAGTAATGTTATTGATGTGTACTGTATGAACAGTTATTTTCAGTTTTATAAGTCCTGAATAAGAGTACTGTACATTTTGATCAGTGCAGTACATGGAATCGGATGTTGTAATACTTTATTTTTACATTAATATTGATGTTTTTCCAATAAATATTCAATTTTACAGTATGGTACGGTACAGTACATGAGGGTACCTGTACAGTATGATACGTCATTATGGGGGAGAAATACTGTATCCACTAAATGTACAGTAAAATGTTTTTTTCTTATTACAAACACACAAATGCATCTCAGATGGAAATATGCTATACACAGCAGACAGCTTATGGTGACAGAACTTCCCTACTGTATCCCCACCCATAGTCGTGGTATATTTTAGATTGCCTAATGAGACACTCCTGCAGCATTGCCAATGATTCATGTAAAACCTGTGTGCAAACAGTATCTGTATTGAATGCAAAGTACAGTAAGAGTACAGTATACAGTATTATCAGAGCCAAACCTGACCAACATGATGCCCTAGGCTAGATTTTGGCTGATGCCCTCTTGCACAGATGCTACGTAGTTCCGCCTCTAACCCTGCACCCCTTTCCCAGCACCATCACCCATTTTGGCGCTCCTACCCCCTATAATCTAAATAAGAACAATGTGCACATTTAGTGCCAGCCCAAAACAGTGTACAGTATGTTCTTGCTGGGAAGGGGCATGGTAACACAATAATACCCGAAGATGAAATGACACAACACAGTACTGCAACTTTATTCACATTATATCATGCAGTGGTGTCTCTTATTCTCATGACATCATATCATAGTACCACATTACTCCTAACAGTAATGCCCCTTATTCACATTACACCCCACCACATTCATCTTTATTTACATTAGACCACAGGTTCTCAAACTCAGTCCTCAGGACCCCACACAGTGCAGGTTTTGCAGGTCTCACAGAATCACAAGTGAAAAAATTAGCTCCACCTACTGTATGGACCTTCTAAAATGTGTCAGTTAGTAATGAATACATCTGTGCACTTGCTGGTTTACCTGCAAAACATGCACTGTGTGGGGTCCTGAGGACCAAGTTTGAGAACCACTGCATTAGACCATGCAGTAGTGCCCTTTCCTTATGTTACACCAGAAAATATTGTAGTACACCTTATACACATACAGTACAGTAATGCCACACATTAGTAATGCATTTCATATTTAAATTTTCTGATTTAATTTCATAGAGCCGCAGTCACTCACAGAATATAGGCATGTACTGTAGCATCTCATTTTATTCTGCAGAAGCTGATTATTCCCGTTTGGCTAGTTTGCCGCTTCTGTACAGTATATCACAATAGAAAAAAGTTATAGTGTCAGTGAAAAAAGCACCTCATGACAGATACTGTACACAAGCTCATGTCTAAATACTGTATACTGTAAGCAGTGACATTAAGGGGTACAGTACTGTATATGCAATTGCAGTCGAATTCCGGAAGGAATACGGAAAAAATGGACACGGGATCCCCCATCTTTTTAGAACCAGCACCGGGCTCTGCGCCTGGTCCTGGTGCAAAAAATAAGGGGGACAAAAAAAGCGTAGGGGTTCCCCATATTTTTTGAATCAGCACTGGGCTCCACTAGCTGGACAGATAATGCACAGCCGGGGGAGACTTTTATACAGGTCCCTGCGGCCATGGAATTAAATACCCAACTAGTCACACCTGGCCGGAGTACCCTGGAGGAGTGGGGGCCCCTTAAATCAAGGGGACCCCCCTCCAGCCACTCGATTATCTCTATCACCCCTGTGTATTGTAGCTAGGGGATTGTGACGCTCCTTCAGCATTGCCCCGTAGCCTGCAAAATCTGTGCTGTTATTTGCTCCATAGCTGAGTGCCTCCTAGGAGCTACTGTAGGAGTCACAGGCGGTAGCCATTTCAATTGAGTCTGCCCTGCTATAGAATTGTACAGGTATGTGTACATTACCGTACGGTGCATAGAACCTTTACAGTAGAAACTCTCCTGCAGCTTTGGCCTGCTTTACTGTATGTACTGTAAAACTTGTGTTTTGTCAGTTTGCTATGCGACCGAGCCCGGTGTAACGTACTGTACTGTACAGTACTGTAATGTGCATAGACCTCGCTTACAGTATCTCTGTGTATTTTGGCTGGGGGATTGTGACGCTCCTTCAGCATCGCCCCGTAGCCTGCACAGCTTATGCCATTTCTCATTCCATACCCAACTGCTGCCTGCCACGAGGTGGGGGTTCAGGAGGTGGGGGTTCATGGGTAGTGGTCGTTTTGACAGTGTGCTATGCGATTGAGTCCGGTGTACCGTAATACTGTATGCAATCCTACAGTAGCTTATCCCTCCCCTGTGTATTTTGGCTAGGGGATTGTGACGCTCCTTCAGCATTGCCCCATAACCTGCACAAGGGTTCAGGGGCGGCGGCCATTTTGCCAGTGTGCTACAGTATGTCATCGAGTCCGGTGTACCATAATATGCATACTGTGTATTTTAGCTAGGGGATTGTGACGCTCATTCAGCATTGCCCCATAGTCTGTACAATCTGGACTATTACTTGCTCCGTAGCCTAGGGCCTCTGTGGGGCAAGGAGTCATAGGTGGTAGCCATTTCTATTCAGTCTGCCCAGCTACAGAATTGTATGTGTACTGTGTACGGAGCATAGTACCTTAACCTGCATAGAACCTGCAGATTATGGTACACCGGACTCGATCGCATAGAACCGCTCATGCAGCTACTGTATGCCCTGGTTTGCAGTATGTGAATAAAAAAAATAATAAAGTGTCTGAAAAAAACTACAGTAACATGCATTCGTACAGTACTTAAGGAATCGAACCCTGGACTCTGAGTATAGGAAGCGAAACACTTCACCACTTCGCCGCAGACAAATGTATAAATCCGTTGGTTTTGATTATGCTGTAATGGCTACGGGATTAGGACGATAACACTGTAGAAAATTCCTAATCTTGAGAGGCAATAGTGAACTTGTAACACACATCCATTTGCGACAGTGTACACTACTGGTTTTACAGTACTGTGTTTTGTCTGCGGGACTTGCACGCTCACATACAGTATTCATAAAGTATTGTAGATGGATCATATACTGTATGCTGTACTACTGTATTTGCGTCGGTGTCGTACTGTATATACTGTACAGTACTGTATTAAATAATGCAGCGTAATGAGTACAGTATTTGCTGTATGCAGCGTAATGAGACGCCTTAGTAAAGTAGTCCTTATTATGTATGTCAGTATTGTATTTTACGGGAGACCACACGCATGCGCAGTGGTGATTGTAAAAAGCGACATCTGGTGGCTGATCGCAGGTATTACACGTAAAGGTAACGCCAAACGTCAAATGTCTGTCTCCGTGCGATTAGATAGCCTCTCTGTGGCTAGGCGCGCCTCGCTACGCCACAGTACGCTGCGTATGGTCGAACGGGACAACCGCCGCGGCCACTCAAGATAAAGGTGGCTACATCTGTATATATATATATATATATATATATATATATATATATTTTAAATAATCTTTTTAAACACCAAATAATTCAAATGATTCTCTAATATAACATCTACCTTCTTAGGTAATGTTTAAAATCACACTTCTGGGTTCACAAATTTTGGAAACTTTGCACCACCTTTCTGCAAATCCCTACACTGGCCCTCCATTAACTCAATAATCCAATTCAAGCTACCTTCAAAGTCCTCACCAACATTTTATCCTCCTTCATTACTTACCTTGCTCTCTTAAATGTACCTCTTACCTATGTCTCAGGTCCTATAACCACCACTCATCCATACTCCAAGACTTCTCCCCATGCTGCTACTCACTTAACCCCAACTCCACCTGACAAAGACTCTGCAACATTTAATATTTCAAGCTCTTGCTGTAAACCCAACTATTTGTTACAAACTGTCCTTTGGCAACCTCCACTCTTTCATTTCCCTTGATGTCTAACCCTAACCCCGCCTGTAGAGTAGCCCTAACCCCTCCCCCCACACACACTTAATGCTAACCCTCCCTGGATGCCTCACCCTAACTATCAGCATCCTTAGAATGTGGACGTTTGACATGGAGACAGTTCAGATGTTGACATCGTAGACCTGACGACAGTTTAAGGACATGAACCTGGTGGTTACTGATGGTCTGACCATGTTGAAATTCTAATGATGATGTTGTGGTGTTGACATTATGATTGATGACATGGTTACAGGTGACCTTCTAACCAGATGCCATATAAAGACTGAACTCATGAGCTGGACCTTTGCTTCTGTCTGTCTCCTGTCAATTTTATTTTTAAATTTGTCAGATATAGGGTATGATTTTTAATTTTGATGATTTATTATTCTCAGCATTTGAGGAGGTTTTTGACAACTTACAAATAAACATTGATAATGATGATGATGATGATGATGATGATGATGATGATGTCAGCAGTACTGCAGCTATCCTTTGTTGAAATTGTTTGTGTAGCATCCACAGTCTACATATAATTGTGCATTGGGCTTACAGTATGTAGCTTTTCCAAAAATCCAGACTGTGATAGGTGTACTGCCTAGTGTCAAATTAATGTATATGTAGATTGAAAGTATCAATGGGGGTCATTCCGAGTTGTTCGCTCTGTAAATTTTTTCGCATCACAGCGATTTTTCCGCTTAGTGCGCATGCGCAATGTCCGCACTGCGACTGCGCCAAGTAAATTTGCTATGCAGTTAGGAATTTTACTCACGGTTTTTTCTTCGTTCTGGTGATCGTAATGTGATTGACAGGAAGTGGGTGTTTCTGGGCGGAAACTGGCCGTTTTATGGGTGTGTGCGAAAAAACGCTACCGTTTCTGGGAAAAACGCGGAGTGGCTGGAGAAACGGAGGAGTGTCTGGGCGAACGCTGGGTGTGTTTATGACGTCAAACCAGGAACGACAAGCACTGAACTGATCGCAGATGCCGAGTAAGTCTCGAGCTACTCAGAAACTGCACAGAGATGTCTTTTCGCTATATTGCGAATCTTTCGTTCTCAATTTTAAGAAGCTAAGATTCACTCCCAGTAGGCGGCGGCTTAGCGTGTGTAAAGCTGCTAAAAGCAGCTTGCGAGCGAACAACTCGGAATGAGGGCCCATGTGCTCAAAGCAGACGGAAAAAAATAGTATGGGGCAAATGCAAGATTTCTAGAGAGGTGTTTCCGAATGTTTGATTTTAGAGCAATTGTCTCCAGCCCATGAAGAATACATAGTTAGCATGTAACAAGCTATAGTCTTCCCCAAAGTGCAGTTTATGTGATACAGTACATCAGACGTATGCAGGCCCTATGATCACAGTAAGCCACTAACCAGATTCTCTCTCTGGTGCAATGACTGAGCCACACACATACACACACATACACACACAGCAGACTTGGTAGGAAATTCTGCTGCCACTGGGCATGTGCAGCTGCTCCGTTCCACACTTTCTACTACATGTACTGTAGTGGCTGCTGGCCAGTCTGTGGGGAAGGGGGGTTTCCGGGCAACGGCGATGACAGTAATATATTAAAGAATATAAGCACAATGGGTGAGCCATCATGAAGAAGTGGTAGATGTCTCTAAATATAAATGAAGAAATGAAGGTCATGTGCCATTTATACAGGATAACAATGGGCCTAGAAAATGACAGCACGCAGTACAAGAGAAGAGGCACTGTGCACTAATCTATAACACATACTAATAAAGTATTCCAAGATTTACGATAATCATACAAAGTGGTCTATTTACTAAGTTTTGGAGAGTGATAAAGTGGAGATAAAACTCCAGCCTATCTTCTCCTAACTGCCATGTTGCACGCTGTGTTGCTGATTGGTTGGCACTTTATCTCAATCTACTTTATCACTCTCCGAGACTTAGTTGCATCAATTCCACAACCTTCACACAGCCGCAATACCACCACCATCACACAACATCCATACCACCACCACCATCATCACACAACAGTAATACCACCAGCATCCCTCAGCATCGATACCATCACCATGATACAGCATCCATACCACCACCATGATACAGCATCCATACCATCACCATCACACAGCATCCATACCACCACCATGATACAGCATCCATCCCACCACCATCACACAGCATTCACACCACCACCATTATACAACAGGAATACCACCACCATCACACAGCATCCATACCATCACCATCACACAGCATCCATCCCACCACCATCACACAGCATCCGTACCATCACCATCATACAACAGGAATACCACCACCATCACACAGCATCCACACCACCACCATCACACAGCATGTACACCACCATCACACAGCATCTACACCACCACCATCACACACCATCCATACCACCACCATCACACAGCATCCATACCATCACCATCACACAGCATCCATACCATCACCATCACACAGCATCCATACCACCACCATGATACAGCATCCATCCCACCACCATCACACAGCATTCACACCACCACCATTATACAACAGGAATACCACCACCATCACACAGCATCCACACCACCAGCATCACTCAGCATCAATACCATCACCATGATACAGCATCCATACCACCACCATGATACAGCATCCATCCCACCACCATCACACAGCATTCACACCACCACCATTATACAACAGGAATACCACCACCATCACACAGCATCCACACCACCAGCATCACTCAGCATCGATACCATCACCATGATACAGCATCCATACCATCACCATCACACAGCATCCATCCCACCACCATCACACAGCATCCGTACCATCACCATCATACAACAGGAATACCACCACCATCACACAGCATCCACACCACCACCATCACACAGCATGTACACCACCATCACACAGCATCTACACCACCACCATCACACACCATCCATACCACCACCATCACACAGCATCCATACCATCACCATCACACAGCATCCATACCATCACCATCACACAGCATCCATACCACCACCATGATACAGCATCCATCCCACCACCATCACACAGCATTCACACCACCACCATTATACAACAGGAATACCACCACCATCACACAGCATCCACACCACCAGCATCACTCAGCATCGATACCATCACCATGATACAGCATCCATACCATCACCATCACACAGCATCCATCCCACCACCATCACACAGCATCCGTACCATCACCATCATACAACAGGAATACCACCACCATCACACAGCATCCACACCACCACCATCACACAGCATGTACACCACCATCACACAGCATCTACACCACCACCATCACACACCATCCATACCATCACCATCACACAGCATCCATACCACCACCATGATACAGCATCCATCCCACCACCATCACACAGCATTCACACCACCACCATTATACAACAGGAATACCACCACCATCACACAGCATCCACACCACCAGCATCACTCAGCATCGATACCATCACCATATACAGCATCCATACCATCACCATCACACAGCATCCACCCCACCACCATCACACAGCATCCGTACCATCACCATCATACAACAGGAATACCACCACCATCACACAGCATCCACACCACCACCATCACACAGCATGTACACCACCATCACACAGCATCTACACCACCACCATCACACACCATCCATACCACCACCATCACACAGCATCCATACCACCACCATCACACAGCATCCATACCACCACCATCACACAGCATCCATACAATCACCATGACAGAGCATCCATACCACCACCATGACACAGCATCCATACCATCATCATCATCATCACACAGAATAAATACCACCACCATCACACAGCATCCATACCACCACCATCATTCAACAGTGATATCACCGCTATCACACAGCATCCATACCACCACCATCATACAACAGGAATACCACCACAATCACACAGCATCCACACCACCAGCATCACACAGCATCTATACCAACACCATCACACAGCATCCATACCACCATCATCACACAACATCTATTCCACCACCATCACACAACATACATACCACCACCATCACACATCAGTAATACCACCAGTATCACACAGTAGCGACATCATCACCAAAACAGGGCAGCAATACTACCAGCCTACCACTACATCAGTAGCTCACTACACTACTCTACAGCAATACAGCAATACCAGGGGCACCCCTACTCTACAGCAATAACTTCACCACACTACAGAATGACCTCTGCCACACTACAGCAATACATCTTCCATCTCTACCCAGCAGCAACATCACCGCCATACAATATACAGTAAAAGTATTTAATATAATAAAACTATGGCAAATGTAATGTATTTCTACAAAGTGACGGGCAGAGATCTAATAACAATGCAAGGCAATAATTTACACTACATTTTTTGCTGCAATAGGCTATAGAATCTGAATCCATAAAATAAAATAAAAAATACAAATAATAATTTATTAAAAAATAAAATAATAATAATAATAATAATAATAATATACATTACTACTTAAACTGGCAATTTATCACATATAGGGGGGTATCCAATTAGACCCAATGCCGTTTTGGATAAACAAAACAGCCGGTTATTGTGACTAATGACCAACAGTCATTACCACGGTATCCAATTAGAGGCCATTTTGACTGGCTGAAAATGAACCCGCAATCATGCAAAAAAACACATGGGATTATCACAGCTCCAGCAGGCCTCTTATTGCAGATTATGCTACGGGAGTCTGAGGCACCAGTGGGGAGGTGCATGCCGCATTGGGGCTGATTGGATTACCCCTGGTGATACAATTATCTGCAGTCATTGATCGCGGGTATTTGGATACCCCCCATTGTATACTGTAAGTGTATAATTAGTATTAATGAAGCTATTCACATATTTAATTTAGAGATGAGCGGGTTCGGTTCTCCGAGATCCGAACCCCCCCGAACTTCACCTATTTTACACGGTTCCGAGGCAGCCTCGGATCTTCCCGCCAACCCGAACGCGGCCGAACGTCATCACTCCGTTGTCGGATTCTCGCGAGATTTGTATTCTATATAAATAGCCTCGCATCGCCGCCATTTTCACTCGTGCATTGGAGATTGAACAGAGAGGACGTGGCTGCGTTCTCTCCCTGAAAAGCTCCGTATCTGTGCTCAGTGTGCTGCAAATATCTGTGCTCAGGGTGCTGCAAATATCTGTGCTCAGTGTGCTGCAAATATCTATGTTCTCTGCCTGAAAATGCTCTATATCTGTGCTCAGTGTGCTGCAAATATCTGTGCTCAGTGTGCTGCATTGTGGGGACCACCAGTATATAATTATAGTAGTACAGTACAGTAGGCCATTGCTGTATCTTGCAGATCTGTGTCAAGTAAACTATCTCTGTGCTGCATTATTGTGAGCAGTATATAGTAGGACAGTGCAGCATTTTGGTGACCAGCAGTATGCATATAGTACAGTACAGTAGGCCATTGCTGTATCTTGCAGCTCTGTGTCAAGTATCCATATCTGTGCTGCATTATTGTGAGCAGTATATAGTAGGACAATGCAGCTGTTAGGTGTGGTGGCTCGCGCCAGCGCCCGGCCGTTGCTAGGCAACGGTCCCCGCGCGTCACGTTCCTTGCGCCTTCTCCTGCTCCCCACTCGGCGCCTGGCAACACCAGGGCGCTGAGCATGCTGAGCTGCCGGGTCCTTGGCAATGGGGACGCCGCAGGTGGACCGCGTTCCCCGTTGCCATTTTTATAACTAATTGCACCTGTCAGTTTGGAGTCATGCAGCAGGTCACCTGCATGACATAATTAATTAGGGTCTCTGTTGTGATAGGAGGAATTCCTTGTTATATTCTCCCTCACTACCTGACACAGACGCCAGTGATAGCTTCTGTCTAGCTGCTTCCTGCCTTGAAGCGTTCCTGTCCAGGAGTCCTGTGGCTTTGCCTGTTCCTGATCCAATATCCTGTTTCTTGGTGTCCACTGGTTTGTAGTCTGGAAATCTGCCTGTCCTCCGGTCCTGAGAGCCTGTGTCTTCTACTTTGGGGGTTTCTGTCCTTTTGCCAGTATTCGTACCGATTTCGTTAGTAACGGCTTTGCTGCGTCCCTCGGCCTAGGCTGTAGCTACTTGTTGTATTTGCTTTAGATTTTTTGCAGAGGGTTCTGCGTATGCTGTCCTCGCCAGTACACAATGGTGTTGTGTCAGCGTGTGAACAGCACTACCTTTGTTGTAGCTTTTGTCTTGGCGGCTGCGCCGCAACATACTTTATTTATGTTCTGTAGCACCCCTAACTAGGTACTTCCTTCTTTAGTTAGAGGTTCCCCTTGTCATCACCCCGTCTCAGTCTATGCCTTGTCTCCAACTAAGACCGGGGGGCATCGGAGTTGGGCAGATATAATCCACCCTTCAAATGCGGCTGCCGTGGGCCCAAGAAACCATAGTCATGCAGTCATAGGCTGACAACGAGGGTGAGACAACGGAGTTAGGGCTCCTTGGGGGTTCTGTCGAGCTCCATTTATACTACAGCTTGCGTTCCAGTGCTTGGGGCTTGTCCACCCTGAGTACCGAGTACTGCGAACGTAACATTATCACCAGCCAACAAAAAACTAAATCTGATATTTTAACCAGGGTGGCCTTGAAATTCTGTCCTCGTGAATCCAGCAGTATTAGGACAGAACCCCAGCCAGCTTTTGGCCAATCAGATTCAGGAACTCACTCAGATGGTGCAGGATCTTACCCTTCGGGTAAGGTCGCTGGAAGATCTTTAGCGAGCCTCCCCGGGTATGATTCCTGAACCAAAAATGCACCTTCCTGACCGCTTTTCGGGTAACCGAAAAGATTTCTTTAATTTTAAGGAAGCCTGTAAACTTTAATTTCGTTTAAGGCCCCGGTCCTCAGGTACAGAGTCTCAGCGGGTGGGCATTATGATGTCTTTGCTCCAAGGCGGTCCAAAAACCTGGACTTTTGGGTTAAAATCCGATGATGCAGCCTTGCTAACAGTGGATGCATTCTTTAAGTCATTAGGCCTTTTGTATGATGACCCAGATAGGGAAGCGTCGGCTGAAAGCCACCTACGTGCACTTAAACAGGGAAAAAATCCCGCAGAGGTATATTGTACAGAATTTCTCCGTTGGTTGAACGACTGTGGCTGGAATGATCCTGCCTTGCGCAGTCAGTTTTGCCTCGGTCTTTCTGAAGTAATCAAGGATAGTCTCCTTCAGTATCCAGCTCCGGAGACTTCAGATAAGCTCATGGAGCTCACTATCAAGATAAACCGCCGTCTCTGAGAGCAGAGGGGTGAAAGAGGGGCTAGTTTCAGGGCTGGTACTTGTGTGTATGCTCTCCCTGAGGACGTCGTGGAGCCTATGCAAGTGGGTCCTTCTCGATTATCTCCAGAAGAGAGAGCCAGAAGGCTTAACTTTGGACTCTGTTTATATTGTAGTGGCAAGGGACATGTTGTACGCAGTTGCCTAAATAAACAGGGAAACGCTCTGACCAAGTGAATTGTGAGGGGGTTCACTTAGATCTGCAGTTAGTCTCCTCACATGATTCTTTGCTAGTACCTGTTGAAATTTCTTCGGGGAGCCTTAGTTCTTTTGTGTCAGCCTTCATTGATAGTGGAGCTGCTGGTAATTTTATGGATCTAGCTTGGGCTCAGGCTCTGGGAGTTCCGCAGCTTCAACTTGATAGACCAATTACTATGCACGGGTTAGATGGCGGTCCACTCTCTAATGGGGTAATTACCCATCGGACCCCACATGTACAATTAACTGTGGGAGTGTTACATTCTGAAAAAATTGTGTTTCTTCTAACTCATTGTCCGGCCGTGCCTGTGGTATTAGGTCACCCCTGGCTCGTCCTCCATAATCCAACCATTGATTGGCAGTCTGGTGAGATTTCTCGGTGGGGTTCTTTTTGTGCCAAGGGATGTATGTCTCATCCGGTCCGGGTCGCTGTCGCCACTCCGGAACTCTTACCTTCGGTATATCAGGATTTTGCTGATGTTTTCTCTAAAGGTAATGCTGACATATTGCCACCCCATCGGTCTTATGACTGCTCTATTGATATCGTTCCTGGTGCCACTCTGCCTAAAGGGAGACTTTATGCTTTATCCGGTCCCGAAAAAAAGGCCATGGATGATTATATGCAGGAAAGCCTGAAAAAAGGTTTTATTAGGCCCTCGAAGTCTCCATTAAGTGCTGGGTTTTTCTTTGTTGAGAAGAAAGACGGATCTCTAAGGCCGTGCATAGATTACCGGGCCTTGAATAAAATATCCATTAAGAACACCTACCGCTTACCTTTAATTTCGGTATTGTTTGACCAGCTCCGCACTGCGGTTATTTTCTTTAAGATCGACCTCAGAGGAGCATATAATCTCACCAGAATAAGATCTGGGGATGAGTGGAAGACAGCCTTTAGTACTCAGTCCGGACATTATGAATATCTTTATGAATATCTTGTAATGCCGTTCGGTCTGTCCAACGCTCCTGCGGTGTTCCAGGATCTAATTAACAATGTCCTCCGTGACTTTCTAGGAAATTTCGTGGTCGTTTATTTGGATGATATTTTAATTTACTCAGAGTCTCCGGAACAGCATGTTGTCCGTGTGCGGCATGTGCTTCACGGGAGAACCATTTGTACGCTAAATTGGAGAAGTGTGATTTCCACGTCACAGAGGTATCCTTTTTAGGATATATTATCTCTCCAAAGGGATTTTTCATGGAACCAAAGTAACTCCAGGCTGTCTTAAATTGGGCACAACCCACCAATTTAAAGGTTATCCAAAGATTTTTGGGGTTCGCAAATTATTATAGATGTTTTATTCATGCCTTCTCTGACTTGGTCGCTCCTATCGTGGCCTTAACAAAAAAAGGAGCTGATCCTTCTAATTGGTCACCTCAAGCCGAATCTGCCTTCCAGGCTCTGAAACAAGCCTTTGCTTCGGCTCCGGTCCTCAGACACCCCAACCCAGACCTTCCTTTTATCGTCGAGGTGGACGCCTCAGAGGTTGGTGTGGGAGTCATCCTGTCTCAAGAGCTCCCCGAGTCTCGGGAGTTACACCCTTGTGCCCTTCATGTCCAGGAAATTCTCGTCTGCTGAATCCAACTATGATGTTGGCAACCGGGAATTGCTGGCAGTCAAATGGGCCTTTGAGGAATGGAGGCACTGGCTTGAAGGAGCAATACATACTATTACGGTGTTTACTGATCACAAGAATTTACATTACATAGATTCTGCAAGGCGGCTTAATTCCTGACAGGCACGTTGGGCACTGTTCTTTACCCGGTTTAAGTTCATCATCACCTATAGACCCGGTTCTAAAAACACCAAAGCCGACGCCCTGTCACACTGTTTTCTTCCGGCTCACCAGAACCATTCTTCCGCAACTCCTATTATTCCAACATTTGTCATCCAGGCTGGCCTCACACAGGATTTATTCACACAGTTTGCCAAGGTTCAGCAGCAGGCTCCCAGTAATACGCGTGTTGGTCATTTATTTGTTCCCGAGTTCTTGAGAAGCAGTGTCCTTGCAGAGTTTCATGATAATAAGGTTGCTGGCCATTCTGGTGTCACTAAAACCTTGGAATTGATCTCTCGCTCTGTGTGGTGGTCTAATCTTTACAAGGATGTTAAGGAATTTGTTCTTTCTTGTCAAGATTGTGCTAAGCACAAAGTGTCTTGATCTTTGCCTCTCGGGCAGCTCATGCCTCTTGCAGTTCCACTTAGGCCATGGTCACACATTTCTATGGATTTTGTGGTAGATCTTCCTCTTTCTTCTGGGTTTCAGGTCATTTTGGTGGTCGTGGACCATTTTAGCAAGATGGCTCACTTCATTGCCTTACCCCGGTTACCGTCCGCTCAAGTTTTGGCAGTTTTGTTTCTCCGTCATGTTTTTAGGCTTCATGGATTACCCGTGGATATTGTCTCTGACCGAGGACCGCAGTTTATTGCCCTTTTTTGGAAACATTTTTGGGCTTCATTAAACATGAAACTCTCCTTAACCTCTGGATACCATCCACAGTCTAACGGGCAGACAGAACGTGTCAATCAATCACTAAAACAATATTTACGTCTTTATACTGCCAAACTTCAGAACGGCTGGTCAGATTATCTTCCTCTGGCCGAATTTGCTTACAATAATTCTTACCATTCAGTCACCAAGGTGTCTCCGTTCTTCTCAGTTCCGGGTTTTCACCCTAGAGCCAATTATTTTTTCCCTCACTATCCAACTTCTTCTCTGGCTTTGACCGCCCGTCTCAGAAATATTTGGAAGAAAGTACACCTTGCTCTTTAGAAATCCGCCTTTCGGGAAAAAAAAAATGCGGATAGGTTCCGACGCCCATGCACCTATAGGGTAGGAGAAAAGGTGTGGTTGTCAACCCGCAACATCAAGCTCCGACAACCCTCGGTTAGATTGGGACCCAGATTTATTGGACCGTTCCTTATTGTCAAAAAAGTGAATCCAGTGGCTTTTCCGCTACGGTTGCCTAAGTCTCTTAAAATCTGCAACACTTTCCATTGTTCTCTTTTGAAGCCATAATTTCTTTCCAGGAGATTTCCTCGGAAAATGTTCCAGGGTAGACCTCCAGTAGATGTTCAGGGTCAACAAGAATTCTTAGTGGAGAAGGTCTTAGATTCTAAACTTTCTCGTAGTCGGCTCTATTTTTTGGTTCATTGGAAAGGGTACGGCCCAGAGTAAAGGTCTTGGGTCCTGGACAAGGATTTGCATGCCCCTAGGCTTAGGAGGTTGTTCTTTCAGGATTTTTCTCATAAACCCGGATATAGGGCTTCTTTAACCCCTCCTCAAGGGTGGGGTACTATTAGGCATGGTGGCTCACGCCAGCGCCTGGCCGTTGCTAAGCAAAGGTCCCAGTGCGTCATGTCCGCTGCACCTTCTCCTGCTCCCCGCTCGGCGCCTGGCAACGCCAGGACGCTGAGCATGCTGAGCCGCCAGGTCCTTGGCAACGAAGATGCCACAGGCGGACCGCGTTCCCCGTTGCCATATAACTAATTACACCTGTCAGTTTGGAGTCGTGCAGCAGGTCACCTGCATGACATAATTAATTAGGGTCTCTGTTGTGATTGGAGGAATTCCTTGTTATATTCTCCCTCACTACCTGACACAGACGCCAGTGATAGCTTCTGTCTAGATGCTTCCTGCCTTGAAGCGTTCCTGTCCAGGAGTCCTGTGGCTTCGCCTGTTCCTGATCCAGTATCCTGTTTCTTGGTGTCCACTGGTTTGTCGTCGGAATACTGCCTGTCCTCTGGTCCTGAGAGTCTGTGTCTGCTACTTTGGGGGTTCCTGTCCTTTTGCCAGTATTCGTACCGGTTTCGTTAGTAGCGGCTTTGCTGCATCCCTCGGCCTAGGCTGTAGCTACTTGTTGTATTTGCATTAGATATTCTGCAGAGGGTTCTGTGTATGCTGTCCTCGTCGCCGGTACACAACGATGTTGTGTCGGCATGTGAACAGCACTGCCTTTATCCGTTTATACTGCAGCTTGCGTTCCAGTGCTTGGGGCTTGTCCACCCTGAGTACCGAGTACTGCGAACGTAACAGCAGCATTTTGGTGACCAGCAGTATACATATAGTACAGTACAGTAGGCTATTGCTGTATCTTGCAGCTCTGTGTCAAGTATACTATCTCTGTGCTGCATTATTGTGAGCAGTATATAGTAGGACAGTGCAGCATTTTGGTGATCAGCAGTATAAATATAGTACAGTACAGTAGGCCATTTCTGTATCTTGCAGCTCTGTGTCAAGTATACTATCTCTGTGCTGCATTATTGTGAGCAGTATATAGTAGGACAGTGCAGCATTTTGGTGACCAGCAGTATACATATAGTACAGTACAGTAGGCCATTGCTATATCTTGCAGCTCTGTGTCAAGTATACTATCCATATCTGTGCTGCATTGTTGTTGTGAGCAGTATATAGTAGGATAGTGCAGCATTGTGGTGAGCACCAGTATACATATACAGTAGTACAGTACAATAGGCCATTACTGTATCTTGCAGCTCGGTATCACTTCAAGTATCCATATCTGTGCTGCATTGTTGTGAGCAGTATATAGTAGGACAGTGCAGCATTTTGGTGACCAGCAGTAGTAGTACATACAGTACAGTAGGCCATTGCTATCGATATATTACTGCCATATAATTCCACACATTAAAAAATGGAGAAAAAAATGTGGAGGGTAAATAGGGAAAAATCAAGATCCACTTCCACCTCGTGCTGAAGCTGCTGCCACTAGTCGTGGCTGAGACGATGAAATGTCATCAATGTCGTCTGCCAAGGTCGATGCCCATTGTCATAGTAGAGAGCATGTAAAATCCAAAAAACTAAAGTTTAGTAAAATGACCCAAAAATCTAAATTAAAAGCGTCTGAGGAGAAGCGTAAACTTGCCAATATGCCATTTACGACACGGAGTGGCAAGGAACGGCTAAGGCCCTCTCCTATGTTCCTCATGACTAGTGGTTCAGCTTCACATGACGATTAAAGCACTCATCCGCCTGCTAGAAAAATGAAAAGACTTAAGCTGGCAAAAGCACAGCAAAGAACTGTGCATTCTTCTAAATCACAAATCCCCAAGTAGAGTCTAATTGTGTCGGTTGCGATGCCTGACCTTCCCAACACTGAACGGGAAGAGGTGGCGCCTTCTACCATTTGCACGCCCCCTGCAAGTGCTGGAAGGAGCACACACCAACGTTGGTGATCTGATTGGGGAGACTGCATTGAGCCGATATTTGATCTCCTGGATACTGCAGATCCTGAGACTGATACAGCACCTGGAAAGATCGAGGGGATCCTTGGTACATTAATATGCTGTTTAGGGTGGATATTTCATGACACCCCACGAAATCCGGTACGCATTCTAGCCTAGTCTGTGGTGGATTGCTGTATATGAAATTCAGTTTTATTATCCTAAATTCTTTGTGGGAAGCACATTTTATATATATATACATACATTTTTAAAAAAAATTTTTTTGAATAAAAACAATACTACTCTATATTCTCCTTTCTTTTCTATTTTTGTGGTCCATATGAAATTGGTTTCCCATTTGGAGAAAGGAGAAATTCAAAGATCGAGAAATTGGACATCTGATGTTGGAGTCCGCTCTTTGAAATTGCATTTGGACTACAACACTAAGATATCCCAGTAGAAAAAGGGGAGAGTGGAACATTGAGGTTATTTATATCTGTTAACCCCGTTTTACCCGATTACCAAGAGGGTGCGCAAGGTGGTCAACACTTGTTGTTATGGCCTTTGACATGCCTTGTCAAATTACAGAAAAAATCACCTCTTCGGTGTGGAATTATTTTAACAGAAATGCGGACAACAGGTGTCAAGATGTGTGTTGCCTTTGTCAAGCTGTAATAAGTAGGGGTAAGGATGCTAACCACCTAGGAATATCCTCCCTTATACGTCACCTGGAGCGGAAACATCAGAACTTTGGGTGACAGCGGAAGCAGTCCACTGACAACTAAATCCCTTCCTCTTGTACCCAAGCTCCTGCAAACCACACCACCAACTCCCTCAGTGTCAGCTTCCTCCTTAGACAGGAAAGCCAATAGTCCTGCAGGCCATGTCACTGGCAAGTCTGACGAGTCCTCTCCTGACTGAGATTCCTCCGATGGATCCTTGAGTGTAACGCCTACTGCTCCTGGCTCTGCTGTTGTTGCTGCTGGAAGTCGATCATCATCCCAGAGGGGATGTCGGAAGACCACTTGTACTACTTCCAGTAAGCAATTGACTGTCCAACAGTCCTTTGCGAGGAAGATGAAATATCACAGCAGTCATCCTGTTGCAAAACGGATAACTCAGGCCTTGGCAGCTGTGTTGGTGTTAGACGTGCGTCCGTTATCCGCCGTTAGTTCAAAGGGACTTAGATAATTGCTTGAGGTAGTGTGTCCCCGGTACCAAATACCATCTAGGTACCACTTCTCTAGGCAGGCGATACCGAGAATGTACACAGACATCAGAAAAAGACTCACGAGTGTCCTAAAAAATGCAGTTGTACCCAATGTCCACTTAACCACGGACATGTGGACAAGTAGAGCAGGGCAGACTCAGGACTATATGACTGTGACAGCCCACTGGGTAGATGTATTGCCTCCCGCAGCAACAACAGCAGCGGCAGCACCAGTAGCAGCATCTCGCAAATGCCAACTCGTTCCTAGGCAGGCTACGCTTTGTATCACCGCTTTCCATAAGAGGCACACAGCTGACAACCTCTTACGGAAACTGAGGAACATCATTGCAGGATGGCTTACCCCAATTGGACTCTCCTGGGATTTGTGACATCGGACAATGCCACCAATATTGTGCGTGCATTACATGTGGGCAAATTCCAGCAAGTCCCATGTTTTGCACATACATTGAATTTGGTGGTGCAGAATTTTTTTAAAAATGACAGAGGCGTTCCAGAGATGCTGTCGGTGGCCCAAAGAATTGCGGGCCACTTTCGGCATTCAGCCACCGCGTGCCGAAGACTGGAGCACCAGCAAACACTCCTGAACCTGCCCCGCCATCATCTAAAGCAAGAGGTGGTAACGAGGTGGAATTCAACCCTCTATATCAGGGGTACTCAAACTCGGTCCTCAGGACCCCACACAGTGCATATTTTGCAGGTAACCCAGCAAATGCACAGGTGTATTAATTACTCACAGACACATTTTAAAAGGTCCACAAGTGGAGCTAATTATTTCACTTGTGATTCTGTGAGGAGACCTGCAAAACATGCACCGTGTGGGGTCCTGAGGACCGAGTTTGAGAACCTGTGCTCTATATGCTTCAGAAGATGGAGGAGCAGCAAAATGCCATTCAAGCCTGTACATCTGCCTACGATATAGGCAAAGTAGGGGGAATGCACCTGACTCAAGCGCAGTGGAGAATGATTTCAACGTTGTGCAAGGTTCTGCAACCCTTTGAACTTGCCACACGTGAAGTCAGTTCAGACACTGCCAGCCTGAGTCAGGTCATTTCCCTCATAAGGCTTTTGCAGAAGCAGCTGGAGAGATTAAAGGAGGAGCTAAAATGGAGCGATTCCGCTAGGCATGTGGGACTTGTGGATGGAGCCCTTAATTCGCTAAACCAGGATTCACTGGTGGTCAATCTGTTGAAATCATAGCACTACATTTTGGCCACCGTGCTTGATCCTAGGTTTAAAGTCTACGTTTTATTTCTCTTTCTGGCAGACACAAGTCTGCAGATGTTCAAAGACCTGCTGGTGAGACAAATTGTCAAGTGAAGCGGAACGTGACCCGTCAACAGCTCCTCCTTCACATTCTCCTGCAACTGGGGCTGTGAGGAAAAGGCTAAGAATTCCGAGCCCACCCACTGACAGCAATGCAGGGCAGTCTGGAGCGAGTGCTGACATCTGGTCCGGACTGAAGGACCTGCCAACGATTACTGACATGTCGTCTACTGTCACTGCATATGATTCTGTCACCATTGAAATAATGGTGGAGGATTATATGAGTGACAGCATCCAAGTAGGCACGTCAGACAGTCCGTACATATACTGGCAGGAAAAAGGCAATTTGGAGGCCCTTGCACAAACTGGCTTTATTTTACCTAAGTTGCCCCCCCCTCCAGTGTGTACTCTGAGAGAGTGTTGAGTGCAGCCGGTCACCTTGTCAGCGAACGGCGTACGAGGTTACTTCCAGAAAATGTGGAGAAGATGATGTTCATCAAAATGAATTATAATCAATTCCTCTGTGGAGACATTTACCAGCAACTGCCTCCAGAAAGTACACAGTGACCTGAGATGGTGGATTCCAGTAGAAACGAATTAATACTTTGTGAGGAGGGGTATGTACACAGTGAAAGGGGTGATGAATCGGACGATGAGGAGGAGGTGGACATCTTGCCTTTGTAGAGCCAGTTTGTGCATGGAGAGATTGATTGCTTTTTTTGGTGGGGGCCCAAACCAACCCGTCATTTCAGCCACAGTTGTGTGTCAGACTCTGTGGCTGAAATTATGGGTTTGTTAAAGTGTGCATGTCCTGTTTATACAACATAAGGGTGGGTGAGAGGGCCCAAGGACAATTCCATCTTGCACCTCTTTTTTTTATTTATCTTTGCATCATGTGATGTTTGGGGCTAATTTTTTTTAAGTGCCATCCTGTCTGACACTGCAGTGCCACTCCTAGATGGGCCAGGTGTTTGTGCCGCCCGCTTGGGTCGCTTAGCTTAGTCATCCAGCGACCTCAGTGCAAATTTTAGGACTAAAAATAATACTGTGAGTTGTTCAGAATAGACTGGAAATGAGTGGAAATTATGGTTATTGGGGTTAATAATACTATGGGATCAAAATTACCCCCAAATTCTATGATTTAAGCTTTTTTGGGTTGTTGTTTTTTTAAAAACACACAAATCTGACAAAAATTTTCAGGGAGGTTTTGCCAAAACGCGTCCGAATACAAAATACGGTCGCGGAACCGAATCCAAAACCAAAACACAAAACCCAAAAAATTTCCGGTGCACATCTCTAATTTAATTACAGTATATAAGGAATACTATGGGCCTGATTCAAAGTTGCACGCAATTTTGAATGGGGGCAGATAGCATGGTTTTTAGCAAACTGTCTATGTGTCGCAGCCTGCATATGTCACCCTGTACAATTACAAGCAATTCTAAGTTGTATGTAACTCAAACGTATCTCACTTGTGACCAAATGGGCTTCACTGGGTATCCTACATGCAAACACCCATGGTAACGGGTGTTTGCAGATAGGATAAGCATCGAATGGGCTATTCAGAGGTGAGCACACACAGAGATACATGAATGATGGGGCTTGTGCATATGCTCAAAAATAATGATGGCGGATGCTCTCACAAGTGAAGGGCTGGAGGTGATACAGTCACCTAGAGTCAGCGGATTTAGAATACAGGTGGAAGCATGTATGGATTTCCAATTACTTTAAGCAGCGAGAAATGCAACCACTTTATCAGGCTCCGTGTAGCTACAGATGGGTCCACGGTTATCTTGACTAGTTTGCTGGGCCTAGGCACAACATGGTTTATTAACATAAACCCTTCATCTATTATTCTCAGCTGCAATACAATACAGAGAACCATGGTGAAAGAAAGGGGTATTGTATACAAGATCTACTGTACAGTCAATAGGTCTACAGTCATTAGGTGGACTCCATATGGTTGACAGGCACAAGTTCAACATCAACAAAAGGTAAACATATGAAAGGTTAACGTTGGAAAAGGTTCAAGTACAAAGGTTGACAGGGTCAATCGGTTGACATGATAATGGTCAACACAAAAATGGTCGTCAATCCCTGTTTTCACATTTTTAGGGTAAGTGTGGATAGCTTTTTTATCTGGGACCACCATTTGTAGAAACGTGTCCCCTCTGGACTCAGTTAGCTAAGAAAACGCATCGGGCACGGTGTCTCGCTCCACTCTACTTCACTCGTCACAAGGTCACTAAAAGTTATGATTTATGACATAGATAGTCATGGAAGTTATTGTCCATTGCCCAGCATTTGGGAGCAAATGGTTGATTGCCATTTGCGCCCATACAGTACATTACCAGATTTTCGTTCCCACCAGACAGATTGGACAGATAGATATTTAGGTGTGTTCCCTGCAAAAGGCAAGAAGGGACTCTGCTCCTGAGAGCTTACATTCTAAAGTAGAAACAATACGCAGATTTAACCTTTAATAAAGTCTGATTGCAATGATCCATAGGAATAGGAAACAAACCTCTATTTTGACAATCACCACTTAAACCTCACAGGAGGAAATAATATTCAGTCACTGGTACTGCAAGTGGCAATTGAATAAATGGCTTTGCTCAATCAACCCTATCATTCACTTCTAATTGTGCGTGGGACAAAAAGAAACAATCTGTGATAGATACCTTCAGCCAATAATTACTAAAATATGTAGACGAATTGTCAAAATAAAAAAGGTAAAAATGTATTTTTTACAGAAAAAAAGGACACAATATATTTTACATAACAGCAGTAGATGCAATAATATCAATATGTTTGCTTTTTAAGTAGGCAGATACAACCAGCAATAGTAATATTTCAGCTGCAATATTTCCAAACATTGGCGATTGTAATGAAAAGAAATGCAGTTTGTAACAGGAGTGAAGAAATTTGTATTGAGAACTATCCTACAACCATGTAGGAAAATCTTATCACTCCACTGATGTAAGGTATTAACAGTGCTTAAGGCAAGTTGATTCATTATCATCATCATTAATCAGAGGGGTCAGTCTCATGTGACGCAACTCAGTAATGACCATCATCACACCAAGCAGCACTGTAATAGGTGGGAATGCAAAAGCACATTATGCTGGAGGAATGAATCCAGGTTTGGGAAAAATGACTGGGAAGAAAATGCCAAACTGATACATTATCATTATCACCACTACATGAGGACCGGATGACCACATGATTTTCAAATGCTACTGCTCAAAAGGTGATGCTCCTCATCTAACAAGGTATTAACGCCACCATTCCACCTTTTGGGGGGTGTTCACCAGTATAGGTATACAGAGATCAGATAGGGTAAAAAGTCATATGCTTTTTTGTTTAGCACATTTGTTTATGCCAAGGGTAGGGTATGGCACTGTAGCTGTTGTGGGACTACACATCAAAGCATACCCTGTGGCAGGCCATGCTGGGATATACAGTTCAACAGCAGCTGAAGTACTGCCAACAATTTTACATACAGCCTTGAGGTGCATACGGACCTGTATTTGTAGATAGGTCACATAGGAGGTAATTCAGAGTTGATCACAGCAGCAAATTTGTTAGCAGTTGGGCAAAACCATGTGCACTGCAGGGGGGGGGCAGATATAACATGTGTAGAGAGAGTTAGATTTGGGTGGGTTATATTGTTTCTGTGCAGGGTAAATACTGGCTGCTTTATTTTTACACTGCAATTTAGATTTCAGTTCGAACAAAACCCACCCAAATCTGCACATGTTATAAATGCCCGCCATGCAGTGCACATGGTTTTGCCCAAGTGTTAACAAATTTGCTGCTGCGATCAACTCAGAATTACCCCCATAGTTCCAGGCAAATGCTGCAGAATTATAGAGGCAAGAGACTTTTACTGTATTTCAACATTTTTATGGTTCCAGTTCAGTAGTGCATTTGGAAAGACAAGTGGTTAGACCTTCATACTAATTTGAGTGACGTATCACTTCAACACTTGGAATATGATACTAACACAATGTATTATGGATGACTGCATTATCCAGGTATAATATGGTGTTACAATTATTGGAATTTAATGCCATGTAGATCATTCTTGGCAATGTGGCTAAAGTCCCATTTAAGCTAAGTTGCAGTACTTTGTACTAGAACAGACTTTGTTGTTGAAAAGGCAGGCTGCTTTTTTACCTGATCCGTGCAAATAATCTATAAATTGCCTTTCAGGGTATTAATGTACTGGGCCTTAGTCAATTTCTGTTAGCTTATTAATCCTATTTATCAAAATTGTAATAACATTTCACTTATGGTAATCATTACAAAATCACATTGTGCTATCAGGTTTTGGCACATTAATAATTAAATACAGATGCTTACTCTCTTAACTACAGTATGCTTTTGGCTGGATATAAATTATGTAAAGTAGCACAAAATGATCCAAGTAATAAGTTGTCACAAGCTACTATTCTTTAGACCTCTAATTGTAGCTTGTTATATGCTAGATATCTTGTAATGATGTATCACAAAAAGCCATTAATATGTCAAGCCATAAAGATAATTAAGTAAGGAAGGTTTGCTTTCTGATTAAGTAGCAACCCTATTAGCAAACCAGTTGTTTCAAGTGGTTTTGAATAATGTAGATTCAACACACTAAACATTTCTATTATGGACTTTATAGGCTTTATTTTAAATTAAGTACTGTAGGTAGCTTGCTGTCCTGCAATGCCATTGTTGTACAATTGGTGTCCTTCAGAAGCTCAGGTCATCCCCTACTAATACTGTGATGGAAACAGTTTATGTTCCCCTCTATCATAATTAGTATATTCATATGTGATAAACTTTCAATCACAGCAATCACGTTTTCCATAAAGCAAATTATGTTTATCGGTTCTTATAAACATCAAGGACGAAATAGAAAAAAAATCCTGAGATCTATTTCCCCAGTATAGTGAGTAATATGATGCATGTAGATACCGAGCAATACTGTATTTATGGTGGCAGATGTCTATCTAGGATTGAAGGCCAAATATAATAAAATGGTTTAATAGATGTTTATTAGCAAACAAGAAATATACGAGGGACTAGGCAATATACAGCCTTCTTTTAACACCCTTAAAATACTTTCAGGTCTATTTACTAAGCCTTGGATGGAGATAAACTGGACAGAGATAAAGTACAAGCCAATCAACTCCTAACTGTCATTTTTCAAACACAGCCTGTGACATGGCAGTTAGCAGCTGATTCGCTGGTACTTTATCTCTTTCGACTTTATCTCCATCCAAGTCTTAGTAAATAGACCCCTTTTTCTATGCTTGGCCCTCTCCCAGTCCAAACATTAGAAAATAGTGAGAAATCCCTATTTCTGTTCACATACTGTGGCAGATGTATTAACCTGGAGAAGGCATAAGGAAGTGATAAACTAATGATATGTGCAAGATGATAAATGCACCAGCCTATCAGATCCTAACTGTTAATTTACATATTGGAGCTGATTGGCTGGTGCATTTATCACCTTGCACATATCACTGGTTTATCACTTCCTTATGCCTTCTCCAGATTAATACATCTGGCCCACTGTATTTTGGAGTTAGGTAAAAGGATGCTGGGAATATTTTTTTAAATTCACTCTTTATATATGTCCAGATGTAGCCAAGCTTAATATGTTGCAATTAGGCATACCCACAACTTGTTTGCCATGGTGCATGCACACATTTGTGGGCACATGAGTGTATTTGCACCCACTAGCCACAGACTTTACATTATGCATTTGCAGGTGCGAGTCATCATAGCCAGATGCCTCTAATCTCACACACGATGTGGGTGCCCATATGTATGCATCACAGGTAAGCTGAGCCTGCCTACATCTGTAAAACAGTCTTACTGTAGATATAATACTGTCCTGAGCCTTCAGATGAAAAGATCAATGTTCTGCCATCATATACTGTGTCTGTCCACCAGAGCAATAAACTTATCAGCAGTCTGGAATCATTCCACTTGACAACTCATCCACTGAAAGTTGATCCTATGCTCCTATACATATTGAATAAATTCTGACTTTAAACACTTTAGCGCCAGATTTAAGTGTAGGGTGAAACATTTGCAATCTATCACCCATGTCAGATGACTATGACCATGCATTTGATAAGTATTAGATGTTATTTGTCACGCTCCGGTGGGAGACTGTGCCGAGGAGCTGGCTCTTACCTGTCCGGTCCCTTTGGAGAGGTCCAGCTGGTGGAGGTGTGGGCTGCTGGCATCGGGCAGGGTGTGCTGGGAGGACAGGCAGGGGCACTGGTTGGCAGTATGTTCCTTCGGCAGGGATTAGCAGTGCTGCTGTGGAGCCAGGGCTTCTGTGAACAGGCTGGGCTGTGTTTCCGGTGACCATCTTGGATGTGGGCAAAAAGCCTGTCTTGCCCACACTTCACCAATTTATCACTTCCTTGTGGGCAATTAGCTCTGAGCAGCTGCTATAAGACAGGAAGGCCTGGAGGAGGGAAATTGCCAGTGCAACGTCTTTCACAGTATCTGTGAAGCTAGTTCTCTGTGCTCCTGCAGCATCTCCAGTGTCAGGTTCTTGTTACAGCAAATTACCCAAGCCTCCTGATACAGCCTTAAGAAGACTGCTGACTCTGTTCCCTTGTCCTACCCAGCTACCTGTTCTGGACGCTGCAATAACCAGCCTTCGGAATTTCTCCTTAAAGTACTGTAGTACCTACAGTAGTATCTCTATTCAACTGTCTTTGGCGAACTCTGTTAAACTATTCCAAGTAATAAATGCGCAAGACCTTCATCCATCCCGCTCATTTGTTATTCAGAAATCCAAGTGCACCAGAATCATCTCCCCCAAATCTGGATCCACAAGAATCCTCAGACGTGACATTATTCTATAGAATACTGGCTTGTGACACCTGATTATGAGTACTGATACTTTAATATGAGAAGTTTAGAGCATATGCAAGCTAAACAAACATCTATTTGGGAGGATCGTTAATTGAGAACACACAGGGCTGGCTTGTGGGGGCCCCCGGGGGAACTAAATTATGCGGGAACTCTCCAATAAAATTGACAACCCGTCACCAGTGTGCCCCTTACCTTCACTTCGGACCACTCACTCTCCACTGACCAGCAGTGTTGAAGCATATTACTGTATATCAACTCCGTGATGCTGCTGAAATGTTTTTACACAATAGCATTATCAACTGTCAGAGCACTGACCGATTAATTGAAATTTGAAATTTTTAACATTTCTGCAAGATGTAGCCTAGTATTTTGAACCTTGCACACTATTCCTCAGGAAGTGAAAGGTGCTGAACAAGGCGGCATCTCAGGCTTAATTGGGTTTCTCTTTGTCTAACTGGTAAGCTACAATCAATTACCAGATAATCAATGACATGTCAGACTCAAGAAAATCCTGAACCAGAGTCTTTCTTGCTTGCTGCCACCTTAGTGGGTAGTAGAGATGTTAGAAATTGTTCTACACAACCTCGTTGTTCCAATCATTATCCGCCTTATGCGACAGTCCTCAATCTGTCACAGTTATTTTCAAGCACTTTTTTTTATTGGAAATTAGGCATGCTTTCAGAGTTTGTGAGTATCGCAGAATAACAGCAATGTTTCTACTTGACACAATATAACTACATTTTGAATATGATGTTCTGTGGATGCAGCACCAAATGTACAGTGCTATTGAATTGTAATGCATACTGAAAAGATCTTGTCACTTACTATCCTTCATTTCATGTTTCAGATTTTCCCAGAGGGATTTCATGTTAATCCAGCTCATACTTCACAGCTGTTCTTTTAGTATATTTTACTTTATTTTTGAGAATTTACATAAAAACAATACTATTCTCTTTCTTTCCTTCAGCTGAAGTTTAAAAGTTCAATGATGTCAGTGCTGTGGCATAACATTAGCGATGAGAGGGGCTTCTGTCATTTGTTTCAGAACATTCTTTTTTTTTTCCTGCTGAAAACTTCAGGTTGTGGATGAATTCTCACAAAAACTCAAAGACAAAACAATAATGACCATTTTACAAATCTGAAGCAGCTATAAGCTAGAGATGTCCAATTCAGTACTCGAAAATCTGAACCCAACCAAATTTTACCGATCCAAACCGAGTCCCAGTTTAGATCTTTCTGCAGTTCAGAATTCATATTTTAAATCCGAATTTTGGATTGCAAACGTTACATGATTTTTGCTGTTTTTATCCCTAGAAATGGATTTTAAACACCAAACCAAATCACTTGAGGATGGTTTTACAAAACCAAAGCCAAAACCAAAACACGAAGATGAAATTAGACCCAAAACCAAAATGCAAGATACATCTTTAATATAAGCAGTCACATAAAAATAAAAAATTCGACAGTAGATAAGAACGTTCTTGGCCCATCTAGTCAGCCCTAAACACACACTACACACACTGGGGTTAATTCTTTGTTGGTCGCAAATCAACCTACCAGTATACTGTATTTTAGAATTGTTGGAGGCAAACGTAGTATCCAGAGGAAACCCACACAAGCACAGAGAGAATATACAAACTCCACACAGTTAGGGCCATGGTGGGAGTCATACCCCAGACCTCAATTATGTGAGATAGTAATGCTAACCATTGCACCATCCATACTGCCCTTTACACCATCCGTATTGCCTTTGCTCATACATCCAATTTACACTGACAGTTGAAATTCATTCCAGAATTGTTGTGCTGCATCCATGGAAAAAAATCCTTGAAGGCTTTGGAGAATATTTATCACAATCCACATTTCTGGTCACCCAGCCAGGTGGACAGTGCGATCTATGTGACACTGCCAAGTGGGAGAGGTGTGTGTGTGTGTGTGTGTGTGTGTGTGTGTGTGTGTGTGTGTGTGTGTGTGGGGAAGGGGGGGGGGCACCAATACCAATATTGTAAAGTTGGGGGAAGGGATATGATGAGTGATGTGCAGGTGGCTGCCCATTTCACTCTGGAAGTGGGTGATGCAGGCTCCTTGAATGGGTCTCCGGGAAACTTGTCTGCTTTGCAAGGACATCTGGAAGAGCCACCATGGATTCAATAGTTCCAATAGTTGGGAAAGTAGACAAGTATGTCATTGGTAAATTCAAAGAGATTGAGACAACTCTTAATGGTTTTCTTTTTCATTCACACATTTGATCATGTGTATGAATTATTCCTCTATCCTGATTGATTTGCAAGTCAGGGCCAACACTTCTGTTAGATAAATCTAGGAGGTGCACCATTGTACCAATGGTCTGGTGGCACCTAGAGCTCTAATGTCACTCATCCAGCGGTTTTAATGCACCTATGCTGTGTTGGAAAGAATGCATATGGGGCCTCCAGATATTGCTGTAGCCCCGCTGCAAATGACAGGGTTAAACAGTGCAATACCAAGACTGCTTAGCCTATAGAAAAGAATGCGGAAATCACTGAATTCCCATAGAGTTAAACAAAGTTTTCAGTTTAAAGTTTAACGTTTGCCAATTTTTACAAAAACTTTCAGCAGCTGATAAAAGTATCATGAAATCTCTCTGTGTTATTTTGTTCATGCATTGCCCGTGCCTGCTGTTGTTCTGGGATGCGTTCTCTCTGACTTCATCCAATATAATTCTTTATCACTAACAATTTTTTTCAGGTAGGATTAGGCTTTCATCAACTGGAATTTGTCAACGCATACACACATTCTGTGTGTGACCTGATTCTGTGCTTGGAACATGAAGAGCTCAATTCTTTGAACAAATGTTCCTTCAGAAAACACTTTATTATGCTTTCCCTCTATTCTCTGTTTTATGTTGTAACATTTTGACACTTACTATCACTTGTAGTAGTACTGTAGGTTTGATGTGAACGGTGTAAGAAGATATAAAATACACATTTGCCATATGTTATATAACCTGTGAATTTCTTGTTAGCAGATGAAATGCTTACTGTACATTGCAGAGGGTTTATTTTTGCTTTTGTTTTCTTTAAGTCCTACATCAATTTTTATCAAGCTTGTCAGTCCTGCTGATTATAAATTATCTGCAATGTTTATACTGATATATATATATATATACCAGACAGAATACCCCTCATAGGCTCTCTTACCTTTCTGTCCAATGGCGGATTTTACCTCTGTCCAGCAGCCCCCCAGTAATATCCACCACCTCAATGAGCTCAGCTGAGCCAGTTGCAGTCTGTGCTTCACTGTGACTGGTAGTAACTTCCTATTGGAAGTCCTACCTGCCAGTGTTCTGCAGGAAAGGCAGTCCTATTGGGAAGTGTTTCCTCCCTACTGGACTGCCAGACTGGGCTGCAACTGGGCTGTAACTGATGTGCCTAACATCAGTCATAGCTGGATTCTATAGGCTGCAGCCGATGCAGTCCACAAAAAGATGGCGATACCCTATGGGGCGAAAACACGGCGGTCGGGGGTTAGTACATATGAAAGTACGGTAAAACGGGGGCTTTACCGCATTTTCCCTTTAGTAAATCCCGCCCAGAGTGTGAGAGAGTGTCAGGGAGAGAGAGGGAGGGAGGAAGGGAAAGAGTGTCAGGTATAGAGTTAGGTGTCAGGGTAAGAGGGGAGTGAGAGAGAGGGAAAGTGTCAGCCATATTGCTCATGCAAGTATTGTTGAGTATCAGGAAGAGAGAGATTGCAAGGAGGAGAGAGAGAGATTTTTAGGGATAGAGAGACATATGGGAGTGAGAGTGAGATTGTCAGGGAGAGAGGGTGTCAGGAAGATAGAGAAAAGGTAACATAGAAAGATAGCGGAGTGAGAAAGAAAAAGTGTCAGCCATGGGGCTGATGCAAGTTTTGATGATGCGATCGCTCCTGCATCTAATGACGCACAAAGTGTTTTTTTGGTGTCTACAGAGGCTGACAGTGGGCGTCTCAGTACTTGCACATTCAGATGCATTACATGGAAGGGACCTGTCATGGAATAAAGTTTCCGATACAAGACCGGCAAAAGATGCAAACACGGGCGCTGTAGCGTCGGACTCAGAATCAGGTCCAAAGAGTGGTTCCTCATTTAGTATGTGCTATTTGTTCTCCTTGTGGCTGCAAAACCAATCACACTATAGTCCTCTGTACTTTCAAAATAAATTCCTGTTTATTCTGAAAAACAAAAACCTATGACAAGAACACATCAGTAGATACAGAACCAAAAGGTGAGGCCGACGCGTTGCAGTAATTATTGGCCTGGTCGCGGAGGCTTCTGGACTGAAAGGGTTAATACTCGGATTGAGTTTGAACAAATAACAAGCCAACGCTCACCTGCTATGATATAGCCTAGCTTGTTAGAATATGCATACCCCTGTGCGAATACATTAACAGCTAACACATTCATTTAGAAATAAACCTTGAAGCCATAGTTTGTCAACATGCAAAACACTAAAAATCAAATACAGATGTGAAATTGTTGAAAACAGATGCTGAAGAGGCTTGTCAATATCCTTAAGGAATCTCTTCTGTATCAGTGGGAAACTAATGTCTGCGCTAAAGTATACAAATATGTATAGCTATATCCAGCATGATTAATGTTTAGTGGTGATCAGTCATTGGCAATCTACACGTGTGCTTTCTCTGTACAGTTATTATGCCTACAATGATTTAGAGGTACTTTGCAAAAAAAATATATATATAAATATATATATATATATATATATATACACTGCTCAAAAAAATAAAGGGAACACTTAAACAACACAATGTAACTCCAAGTCAATCACACTTCTGTGAAATCTGTCCACTTAGGAAGCAACACTGATTGACAATCAGTTTCACATGCTGTTGTGCAAATGGAATAGACAACAGGTGGAAATTATAGGCAATTAGCAAGACACCCCCAATAAAGGAGTTGTTCTGCAGGTGGTGACCACAGACCACTTCTCAGCTCCTATGCTTTCTGGCTGATGTTTTGGTCACTTTTGAAAGCTGGCGGTGCTTTCACTCTAGTGGTAGCATGAGACGGAGTCTACAACCCACACAAGTGGCTTAGGTAGTGCAGCTCATCCAGGATGACACATCAATGCGAGCTGTGGCAAGAAGGTTTGCTGTGTCTGTCAGAGTAGTGTCCAGAGCATGGAGGCACTACCAGGAGACAGGCCAGTATATCAGGAGACGTGGAGGAGGCCGTAGGAGGGCAACAACCCAGCAGCAGGACCGCTACCTCCGCCTTTGTGCAAGGAGTAACAGGAGGAGCACTGCCAGAGCCCTGCAAAATGACCTCCAGCAAGCCACAAATGTGCATGTGTCTACTCAAACGATCAGAAACAGACTCCATGAGGGTGGTATGAGGGCCCGAAGTCCACAGGTGGGGGTTGTGCTTACAGCCCAACACCGTGCAGGACGTTTGGCATTTGCCAGAGTACACCAAGATTGGCAAATTCGCCACTGGCACCCTGTGCTCTTTACAGATGAAAGCAGGTTCTCACTGAGCACATGTGACAGACGTGACAGAGTCTGGAGATGCCAAGGAGAAAGTTCTGCTGCCTGCAACATCCTCCAGCATGACCGGTTTGGCAGTGGGTCAGTAATGATATGGGGTGGCATTTCTTTGGGGGGCTGCACAGCCCTCCATGTGCTCACCAGAGGTAGCCTGACTGCCATTAGGTAACGAGATGAGATCCTCAGACCTCTTTTGAGACCATATGCTGGTGCGGTTGGCCCTGGATTCCTCCTAATGCAAGACAATGCTAAACCTCATGTGGCTGGAGTGTGTCAGCAGTTCCTGCAAGACAAAGGCATTGATGCTATGGACTGGCCCGCCCGTTCCCCAGACCTGAATCCAATTGAGCACATCTGGGACATCATGTCTCGCTCCATCCACCAAAGCCACATTGCACCACAGACTGCCCAGGAGTTGGCGGATGCTTTAGTCCAGGTCTGGGAGGAGATCCCTCAGGAGCCCACATCTGCCACCTCATCAGGAGCATGCCCAGGCATTGTAGGGAGGTCATACAGGCACGTGGAGGCCACACACACTACTGAGCCTCATTTTGACTTGTTTTAAGGACATTACATCAAAGTTGGATCAGCCTGTAGTGTGTTTTTCCACTTTAATTTTAAGTGTGATGTCACAATTGAGGGCCTGAGCTGACGGGAGGAAGCCTCAGTTGTAGGGGCTGAGGTGAAACTAAACTTGGGAGGTTTAATCAGACCCCTAGACATTTAAATACGGTGTAGGAAGATTGCCCGAAGGCGTGACTATGACAACCAGGATTTAAAAGTCAATAAAAGTTTATTAACAGAACTCCATGTATTCACAGCAGTGGTAAATGAATAAAAATATGCAGTAGTTAAAATTAAACAGTTCCTGGATCACTATAGCTTGGCAAGGGCCACAGGGTACTGGTAGGATAAGGTACAGTTCTTAATGTCCCAAAGATGGAATGTCCTTACCAGACCCGTCCGTAGTAGTGAGAGTAGCCAAGGAACACACCAGCAGATGTATCACTGGAAGCTGGTAACACTGTAGTTGAGGTGACTGCTGTGGATGCTGGATGGAACCAGCTAGGTGTTCAAAACATGGAGTGGATGCTGGATGGAACCAGCCAGGTAGTAGAATGAAGCTAGGGAGCGAAGATATGGGAAATGCTGATATACGGGTACCGATGGTTTGCGGGTACCGATGATATGTAGGTATCCGCTGGAGAAGCACCGGCACTTTAAGGTAGCTGATCACTGCTGGAAGCTGACCGCTGGAAGCAGATGGATCTTTAGCTGGAAGCTGGAATAGTCATAGAAGACTGCAGAGTCAGGCTGCACCGCAAGGTGGTAAGCTGGTGCGGGTCTCTTAGTGGTAACTGGAGACAGGAGCTGGAAACCTGGAACAAAACAACCACAGGAGAGAGAGACTGGAAACAGGGTTTGACAACCAAAGCACTGACGATTTCCTAGTGCAGGCTCAGTCCCTTTATACCCTTAGGTATACCGGGATTGGATGACCAAAAAGGCAGACTCCAGCGGAGCTATGGATTGGAGGTCAGGATCATGTGACTGAAACTAAGATGGCTGCGCCCATACCGGCCAGTGGAGGGAAACCTTGTTTGTAACACCACATGGAGATTCCACTGTAATGGCGGCGGTGAACACAGAAAACGCCAACTTGCGTCTCAAACCTTCAGCTCGGACGGCTGCGGCCGCAGTAGGTGAGAAGTGCCACATACCTTGTAATGCGTTGAGAATATGGAGATGATGCCCGAGGCCCCGCTGGCAGGTGACGCCATGCCAATCGCCCGGGCATTAGAAAGGCAATATTCACGCATCAGCAGAGATGAGACATGACGTATGGATGCTAACCACATAGCAGGGAACCGGGCCTAGGACGCTGGGACAACCTTAGGAGACACCTGAAAGGTAAATAATGGTGTCCAGATACCCGGATCGTGACATGTGACTCCAAATCCAGATCTCCTTGGGTTAATAAATTTGATTTCAATTGATAATTTTTGTGTGATTTTGTTGTCAGCACATTCAACTATGTAAAGAACAAAGTATTTAATAAGAATATTTCATTCTTTCAGATCTAGGATGTGTTGTTTAAGTGTTCCCTTTATTTTTTTGAGCAGTGTAAATATATATATATATATATATATATATATTAGAGATGAGCGGGTTCGAATGTAACGCCAGAATTAACGGCAGTTCGGTTTTATACGGATGTTTCTTATTGTCAAAACACATGATGTCCATGAGCCAATAAGATGCCGTTTTGAGAACCGAGTAAATCCGAGTAAAACCGAGTAAAACCGAACCCGCTCATCTCTAATATATATATATATATATATATATATATATTTTTTTTTTTACATTACTATATATACAGTCAATTCACATTATTATAACCACCAGCTAATACCCAGAGAAACCACTGTGTGCTGCACGGACAGCAGCTAGACTGGCTGAACTGTCATGTTAGACACATGTCTGGTAGTCGCCAGGTTAATTTTGATGGTAGATGCTCCACTGTAGTGTGTCGGTAGATCCTCACGCACCTTTGTAGCTGACATTCACCTCTCACATCAGTGGCAAGTGGTGCTCGGCAGTTCCAACGTCAGTACACCTTCACGCGAACAGATCACAAACTGCGCTGTGTCATAAATGCTGCCGCCCATGGCCCGAAAGCCGGCAATCATTCCTTTTTGCAACTTGGATGAATAGCCCCTTTAACCCGTGATATGTGTGCAGATGGCCTATCGCACACCTTATATACCCACCAAGCCAGCTCACTACACGTGACGTACTTCATGGGCTACGCGCTGCCGTCATCAAATGTAGGAGGTGGTCATAATATTGTGACTCTGAACATGTCCAGCCTGATGCTAATTTCTGTTAATGCTCACTGAACTTTACATATGCGAGACGACCAAATCACAATCAGAGCCAGACTGGGACTAAAAATAGGCCCTGGCATTTAAAGCACATAGGCCCACCTCCCGTCAACATCTTGCTTCTGGTGTAGAGTCCTCCACTTACTATTCTTGACTCCTCCTACTTCTTTGTCTATGCGCTTACAAATATATTTAATATTAGAACAAGATACAAGTGTACATCATTATCTGTATTAAAATACATACAACCGAGCTCATCCTGCAGGGGATCCAGACATTTGGTATTTGGTGGTTCTGCTAGGTAAAGCTGGCGCTCATGGGTGTAGGTCAACCCAAAGAAAAGGGAAAGCATTTTTCCAATTCACCAAGCCCTGGTTTAGCAGTTGTAGAGGATTAGATAATGTTCACTGTAGGAAGTGTTTAGGTTCAGGGGTGCTAAACACAGAGGAGGACACATCTGTGTACACCAAAGCAGAGACGTAAATACACATCTTGGTGCCCTGTGTATATTAAAACATTGATGTCTTCCTAAACATTCTAAAATAGAGATTACCGAAAAGGGGCATGGTCTCACTGAGAAGGGGCATGTCCACACAATAGTATCGCCAATTCAACCATTAGTTACATTGCACCACACAGTAGAGCCATTCACATTATGCCATTCAGTAGTAGTGCCCTTTGTAACACATTAAGCCATGGAGTAGTAATACCCTTTGCAACACATGACTCCATGCAGTGGTAGTGCCCTTTATAACACATTGCACCACACATAGTAATGCACCTTACACATTATGCCACACCCAGTCATGCACCTTACACAATACACCACACACAGTAATGCACCTTATACATTATGCCACATACAGTAAAGCTCCTTACACATTACGTCACACACAGCAATCCCCATTACACATGATGTCACACACAGTAATGCCCCTTACACATGATACCACAGACTGTAATGCCCCTTACACATGATGCCACAGACAGTAATCCCCATTACACATGATGCCACACACAGTAATGTCCCTTACACATGATGCCACACACAGTCATCCCCTTGTACATGATCACACACGCATTAAGGCCCCTTACACATGATGCCACACACAGTAATCCCCATTACACATGATACCACACAGTAATGCCCCTTACACATGATGCCACACACAGTAATGTCCCTTACACATGATGCCACACACAGTCATCCCCTTATACATGATCACACATGCATTAATGCCCCTTACATATGATGCCACACACAGTCATCCCCTTATACATGATCACATACACAGTAATGCCCCTTACATATGATGCCACACACAGTAATCCCCATTACACATGATGCCACACAGTAATGCCCCTTACACATGATGCCACACACAGTAATACACTTTACACATGATGCCACACACAGTAATGCTCTTTACACATGATGCCACACACAGTAATACACTTTACACATGATGCCACACACAGTAATACACTTTACACATGATGCCACACACAGTAATGCTCTTTACACATGATGCCACAGACAGTAATGCACCTGACACATTATGCGACACTGTTATTCCCCCTTACACATGATACCACACACAGTAATCCCTTTATACATGATGCCACAGACTGTAATGCACCTCACAAATTATTCCGCACATAGTAATCCCCCTTACACATGATGCCATAAACAGCTTTCAATCTCTGTTCAACTACAGCAGCACCCAACTTTAATCTAGATACAGTAGATTTAATGGCTGCCCTGGTCCAGAGACGCTGTGCAGCCCGATGCTCTCCACCTGGGGCCCTCATCAGCACAATCTTCTCAACATTCCCCTCTTTCCACTTCTCTGATTCATGCTTTCTTACGATGCTGCTGCACAGTCTCAGGAGAGAGGTGGAGCTGAGGCAGTGTCAGGAGGGAGCTGGCGTTGAGGACAGTACCTGGAGCGAGGCAGAGCTAAAGACAATGTCTTGAGTGAGGTGGAGCTGAAGATAGAGTCTGGATAGAGGCGGAGCTGAGAACAGTGTCTCGAGTGAGGCTGAGCTGAGAATAGTGTCAGGAGGGAGGTGTAGTTGAGGACAGTACCAGGAGTGAGGCAGAGCTGAGGACAGTGTCTCGAGTGAGGCGGAGCTAACAATAGTGTCTCGGGGAGGCAGAGCTGAGGACAGTGTCTTGAGTAAGGTGGAGCTTAGGAAAATGTCTTGAGTGAGGCAGAGCTGAGGACAGTGTCAGGAGGGAGGTGGAATTGAGGACAGTACCTTGAGTGAGGTGGAGCTGAGGACAGTGTCAGGAGGGAGGTGGAGTTGAGGACAGTACCTGGAGTGAGGTGGAGCTGAGGACAGTGTCAGGAGGGAGGTGGAGTTGAGGACAGTGTCAGGAGGGAGGTGGAGTTGAGGACAGTACCTGGAGTGAGGTGGAGCTGGGAACAGTGTCTTGAGTGAGGAGGAGCTGAGGACAGTACCTGGAGTGAGGTGGAGCTGAGGACAGTGTCTGGAGGGAGGCTGAGCTGAGGACAGTGTCAGGAGGGAGGTGGAGTTGAGGACAGTACCTGGAGTGAGGTGGAGCTGGGGACAGTGTCTTGAGTGAGGAGGAGCTGAGGACAGTGTCTTGAGTGAGGAGGAGCTGAGGACAGTGTCTTGAGTGAGGAGGAGCTGAGGACAGTGTCAGGAGGGAGGCGGAGCTGAGGACAAGGTCATGAGGGAGGTGGAGCTAAGGACAGTGTCAGTGTCAAATGTCGCACTGATCAATTTGATGTGCGACATTTGTATATATGTGTGCGTCTGTGCTTGAATCTATATATGAAGTGCTGCCATGCAGTGGTTTGCATTTTTTTCTCACGACAAGTTCCTCTGTGCTTCCTCTGTGACTTTGTACATTTTTAAAATGAATTGCTGTGTACACTGTGATGTTTTGCTGTGTGGCATATTGAAGCTATATGTACAGTATGTGAACACATCTGTACAGTAGGTTATTTGTCTTCCAACATAAAAAAAAAATAAGACTTGTCTGTATGCATTGGCATTTCTAAAATGGGTGCAATATGTGCCATGTACACGGGTCCCTGGGTCCAGGAAGAGGTTAACAACGCACACACTGCATCCATATTTTAATACTTATCTTTCCGGAATCTAGCATCCGGCGCTGCAGTGGCGGTGAAAATTGCAGCCAAAATAGCCACCGCACATGTGCAGTAGTCAAATTGGTCTCTGGAACATGGCAGGCGCCATGTTTCCGGAGACCTGCGCATGTGCAGTAGACTCCGGCACAATGTCAGAGAGTACTGTGCCATGCAGAAGAGTGGGCCCACCCCGAGGTGCACAAGGACCCCCTCCTCAGTTTAAACGCCCCTGTCTGTATATGTGTCCATGTACTAGAGATCATAAACTGGACCCTCCACTGAGGTACAGTAAGTACTGGAATATTCTCTGTTAAGTGCGGCGGTATATGTGTGCTGTATAAATAGCTGTAGATTATTAAATAATAAGAGCATCAGAATGTATGAAAATTCATTAAACGTACATATTTCACCTCTCGTTTGTAAACCCCCTTGATACATACATTCCCAAATTTTAGACATGAGAAATAGCCCCCGGGATCTGCAAATTATGTCTTCCGTATTTATTTATAAACTGCGGAACTACAGTTCTGTATACAGTGGCGGTTCTTGCCACGGGCAAGCGGTACTTTTGCCCGGGGCACCGCCTTCCGGAGGGCGCCGGCGCCATCCGGAGGGCGCCGCACCAGGGCAAGATCCGCCACTGTGCCCCCCGCAGTGCCCTGCTGTGCCCCCCCGCTTTGAAGGGAACCAGACGCGTAGCGTCTAGTTTACCTTCATTGAGAGGACCTTAGTTGTGCGGTGCGCGATGACGTCATCGCGCACCGCACAGCAAAGGTCCTCTCCATGAAGGGAAACTAGACGCTACGGTCTAGTTTCCCTTCGTGTAGAGGACCTTTGCTGTGCGATGCGCGATGACGTCATCGCGCACCGCACAGCATAGTGGCACAGACACTAGGGGTCATAATTGACCTCTAGTGTCTATGCTGTTCTATGGGAGAGACGTAATAACGTCTCTCCCATAGATCGAAGAGAAGAGAGAGGGGAGAAGAGCGGTGCCGCCGGCGGAGGGGGTCTGGATCAGGAACGGGGATGGTAAGTATTCTTTTTATTTATTTATTTATTTATTTTCTTGCAGCGTCGTGACCACGCCCCCAATTGAAGCCACGCCCCCATATTTTGCCCGGGGCGCCACAACTCTTAGAACCGGCCCTGTCTGTTTAAAAATGACAAAGTGCTCTGAATTCTTTTCTACGGTGCACATCGAGTATAAGAAAACCAACAATCAAGCTTCAGCCTAGTCATGATGAATATACTGTATGATCTTATTTCATATACAGGCACATACTGTAGAACAATGCACTTTCTTGCTTTGTAGTTTACTTGGCACTGTTACCTTTTGTTTGTGATGGATAAGCTACATAGAAGATTTAATTGCTCGATCACATGCGAATATTTCCTAAGAACTGATACGTACTATTTGCTGGCTGACGAGATGCCAGCTGTCATGTTCCTGGCAGCGGGATCCTGTCCGCCAGAATGCCGGCACTGGGGTGAGTGCTAGAATGCCCCTTGCGGGCTTACTGCACTTGCCATGAGGTGGGCACAATGGCTCGCTGCACTTGCCACAGGTTATATTCTCCCTCTATGGGTGTCGTGGACACCCACAGAGGAAGACTAGCCTGTGCCGCCGGTATTCCAGCTGTGGTATTTCATCCCCCGTTTAAGTGCTGAGGTACACAACCCTTGTATTTGATCTCACGGTTCTGCAATAAATCTCCTTTATAGCGTATAATACTGTATATGAACCTAATACAGTAGATCTCATTATTTTCAGTATGTGCCCTGATGATCTTGGCAGTAACCCATTCATAGAAAGTCACATAAACAATATTATACTTTTTCCATTTTGTGAGAATGTAAAATGTTATGTACATGATCTATTTCAGAATGTAAAAGAGTGCACTCCTGTCTGCTTTACCAAGATGCCACCAGGGGAGTCACTGCGCGTGGCAACCTTGCATGTAACTGTGTGGAGTATCATGGACAGGCAGCAGCTACTGTAGCTCCTCATACATTTGTAAGTGCCTATTACCGCTGTGTACCACTGTTGAATGGTCCTATCATTGCTATACCTCTTACCACTTTTACCACTGTTACTGCTGTTCCACAATAAATCTACAAACCTGGGTAAGGACCACTGTGTCGCGACAACAGCAGCGTCCAGCAAGAGAGGTTCAGAGAACTACGTAACATGGAAGTTCACTATGGAGAGGCAAATGAAGTGTGAAAAGCTATTGAAGATTACAAGATGAAGTATATAGAACCATGGGAAGTATAGGTCAGCAATATGTTTATTCCATAATTCACTGGAAATTGTCAGCACATGACATGTGGATGGGCCTGCAGACAGCATGAATATGAAGATAAAGGGATAAAGGTCTCAAGAGGATTCTGATTTGGAAGTAAAGCTTTATTTTTACACCGCAATTTAGATTTCAGTTTGAATACAGCCCATTTTTACATCTGCCCCACCTACAGTACAACATTGTTTTGCCCTGGGGCAGTTTCCTTCTTTTTTATTTTTTTTGCTTTACTTCCAAATCAGAATCAGGCCCCCTGTACAAAATTGAGTGAATGTAAAGACATGAATGATTATATCGTCAAGATAATGGGGGTAATTCCAAGTTGATCGCAGCAGGAAATTTTTTAGCAGTTGGGCAAAACCATGTGCACTGCAGGTGGGGCAGATGTAACATGTGCAGAGAGAGTTAGATTTGGGTGGGGTGTGTTCAAACTGAAATCTAAATTGCAGTGTAAAAATAAAGCAGCCAGTAATTACCCTGCACAGAAACAAAATAACCCACCCAAATCTAACTCTCTCTGCAAATGTTATATCTGCCACCCCTGCAGTGCACATGGGGGGTCATTCCGAGTTGTTCGCTCTGTAAATTTTTTCGCATTGCAGCGATTTTCCGCTTAGTGCGCATGCGCAATGTCCACAGTGCGACTGCGCAAAGTAAATTTGCTATGCAGTTAGGTTTTTTACTCACGTTTTTTTCTTCGTTCTGGTGATCGTAATGTGATTGACAGGAAGTGGGTGTTTCTGGGCGGAAACTGGCCGTTTTATGGGTGTGTGCAAAAAAACGCTACCGTTTCTGGGAAAAATGCGGGAGTGGCTGGAGAAACGGAGGAGTGTCTGGGCGAACGCTGGGTGTGTTTATGACGTCAAACCAGGAACGACAAGCACTGAACTGATCGCAGATGCCGAGTAAGTCTCGAGCTACTCAGAAACTGCACAGAGATGTCTTTTCGCTATATTGCGAATCTTTCGTTCGCAATTTTAAGAAGCTAAGATTCACTCCCAGTAGGCGGCGGCTTAGCGTGTACAAAGCTGCTAAAAGCAGCTTGCGAGCGAACAACTCGGAATGACCCCCATGATTTTGCCCAATTGCTAACAAACTTGCTGCTGCGATCAACTCAGAATTACCCCCCATGTCCATGTTTTAGCAACTGACATCTGTAGGAGTGATTACAAGGAAGTTGCAATGGCGATGCTACAGAACCTAACTTCTGAATTCAGTTTCTTAGTAGTAGCTTCAGAATCCAACATGGCTATGCTAGCAACTGCTGCAGTACTAGGCGTGCATACCAGCTGAAACAAGTGCTGAGAATTCTCCATTACACACAAGGAATACCAAGCCAAAAACACCACAGCACAGATGTTTGTATGTCACAAAATTGGACCCAAGGCCTCTGGATGCAATCTGAAAGATGCAAAGGGCACATAACAAAAGGAGTATGACAAGAACAAAATAGTTAGCTTTAAGTGTCACAGACAGTAACAAGAAAGATTGCTGGTACATAGACTCAGGAGCCATAAGGCACTTCAGTTGCAATCAAGAATGTCAAGAATAGTTTACATTGCTAAGAATGTTCTACTCTATAACAGTCAGGTGAATTGGAGACTAGACTCTTACAGTCACAAAAGTCAGGACAGTCCTGCTATGCCTAAGAATAAGAGTTGAAACTATAGAAACAGACATCCTCGATGTGTTATCCTTACCAGATAAGGGGATAAACATCATTGCCACTTAGAGCAGAAAGGTTTCAAGGTCACATTCAAAGAGAGCAGATGTGTTGTATAGAATGAAATAGAGATGAGCGGGTTCGGTTTCTTTGAATCCGAACCCGCACGAACTTCACTTTTTTTTCCACGGGTCCGAGCGACTCGGATCTTCCCGCCTTGCTCGGTTAACCCGAGCGCGCCCGAACGTCATCATGACGCTGTCGGATTCTCGCGAGGCTCGGATTCTATCGCGAGACTCGGATTCTATATAAGGAGCCGCGCGTCGCCGCCATTTTCACTCGTGCATTGAGATTGATAGGGAGAGGACGTGTCTGGCGTCCTCTCCATTAGAATAGAGATAGATAGATTAGATAGAGAGAGATTGTGCAGAGTCGCAGACAGAGTTAGTTTACCACAGTCAGTGACCAGTGCAGTTGCTAGTTAACTTTTATTTAATATAATATATCCGTTCACTTCTCTCTGCTATATCCGTTCTCTGCCTGAAAAAAAAAACGATACACAGCACAGTCAGTCACACAGTGTGACTCAGTCTGTGTGCACTCAGCTCAGCCCAGTGTGCTGCACAGTCATCAATGTATAAATTAAAAGCTTATAATTAATTGTGGGGGAGACTGGGGAGCACTGCAGGTTGTTAGCAGGAGCCAGGAGTACAATTATATTAATTAACAGTGCACACTTTTGCTGCAGGAGTGGTGACCAGTGCCTGACCACCAGTATAGTATTGTTGTATACTACTAATATCTCTTTAAATATCAACCAGTCTATATTAGCAGCAGACACAGTACAGTGCGGTAGTTCACGGCTGTGGCTACCTCTGTGTCGGCACACGGCAGGCAGTCCGTCCGACCAGAATTGTATTATTTATTATTATATACCTACCACCTAACCGTGGTTTTTTTTTCATTCTTTATACCGTCATAGTGTCATCCTAATTGTTACGAGTATACTACTATCTCTTTATCAACCAGTGTACAGTGCGGTAGTTCACGGCTGTGGCTACCTCTGTGTCGGCACACGGCAGGCAGTCCGTCCGACCAGAATTGTATTATTTATTATTATATACCTACCACCTAACCGTGGTTTTTTTTTCATTCTTTATACCGTCATAGTGTCATCCTAATTGTTACGAGTATACTACTATCTCTTTATCAACCAGTGTACAGTGCGGTAGTTCACGGCTGTGGCTACCTCTGTGTCGGCACACGGCAGGCAGTCCGTCCGACCAGAATTGTATTATTTATTATTATATACCTACCACCTAACCGTGGTTTTTTTTTCATTCTTTATACCGTCATAGTGTCATCCTAATTGTTACGAGTATACTACTATCTCTTTATCAACCAGTGTACAGTGCGGTAGTTCACGGCTGTGGCTACCTCTGTGTCGGCACACGGCAGGCAGTCCGTCCGACCAGAATTGTATTATTTATTATTATATACCTACCACCTAACCGTGGTTTTTTTTTCATTCTTTATACCGTCATAGTGTCATCCTAATTGTTACGAGTATACTACTATCTCTTTATCAACCAGTGTACAGTGCGGTAGTTCACGGCTGTGGCTACCTCTGTGTCGGCACACGGCAGGCAGTCCGTCCGACCAGAATTGTATTATTTATTATTATATACCTACCACCTAACCGTGGTTTTTTTTTCATTCTTTATACCGTCATAGTGTCATCCTAATTGTTACGAGTATACTACTATCTCTTTATCAACCAGTGTACAGTGCGGTAGTTCACGGCTGTGGCTACCTCTGTGTCGGCAGTCGGCAGGCAGTCCGTCCATCCATAATTGTATTATTATTATAATATATACCACCTAACCGTGGTTTTTTTTTCATTCTTTATACCGTCATAGTGTCATACTAGTTGTTACGAGTATACTACTATCTCTTTATCAACCAGTGTACAGTGCGGTAGTTCACGGCTGTGGCTACCTCTGTGTCGGCAGTCGGCAGGCAGTCCGTCCATCCATAATTGTATTATTATTATAATATATACCACCTAACTGTGGTTTTTTTTGCATTCTTTATACCGTCGTCATAGTGTCATACTAGTTGTTACGAGTATACTACTATCTCTTTATCAACCAGTGTACAGTGCGGTAGTTCACGGCTGTGGCTACCTCTGTGTCGGCAGTCGGCAGGCAGTCCGTCCATCCATAATTGTATTATTATTATAATATATACCACCTAACCGTGGTTTTTTTTTCATTCTTTATACCGTCGTCATAGTGTCATACTAGTTGTTACGAGTATACTACTATCTCTTTATCAACCAGTGTACAGTGCGGTAGTTCACGGCTGTGGCTACCTCTGTGTCGGCAGTCGGCAGGCAGTCCGTCCATCCATAATTGTATTATTATTATAATATATACCACCTAACCGTGGTTTTTTTTTCATTCTTTATACCGTCGTCATAGTGTCATACTAGTTGTTACGAGTATACTACTATCTCTTTATCAACCAGTGTACAGTGCGGTAGTTCACGGCTGTGGCTACCTCTGTGTCGGCAGTCGGCAGGCAGTCCGTCCATCCATAATTGTATTATTATTATAATATATACCACCTAACCGTGGTTTTTTTTTCATTCTTTATACCGTCGTCATAGTGTCATACTAGTTGTTACGAGTATACTACTATCTCTTTATCAACCAGTGTACAGTGCGGTAGTTCACGGCTGTGGCTACCTCTGTGTCGGCAGTCGGCAGGCAGTCCGTCCATCCATAATTGTATTATTATTATAATATATACCACCTAACCGTGGTATTTTTTTTTCTTTCTTTATACCGTCATAGTGTCATACTAGTTGTTACGAGTATACTACTATCTCTTTATCAACCAGTGTACAGTGCGGTAGTTCACGGCTGTGGCTACCTCTGTGTCGGAACTCGGCAGGCAGTCCGTCCATCCATAATTGTATTATTATTATAATATATACCACCTAACCGTGGTATTTTTTTTTCTTTCTTTATACCGTCATAGTGTCATACTAGTTGTTACGAGTATACTACTATCTCTTTATCAACCAGTGTACAGTGCGGTAGTTCACGGCTGTGGCTACCTCTGTGTCGGAACTCGGCAGGCAGTCCGTCCATCCATAATTGTATTATTATTATAATATATACCACCTAACCGTGGTTTTTTTATTGCGCCTCATTGCACCTCTTTTTTTCTTTGCGTCATGTGCTGTTTGGGGAGGGTTTTTTGGAAGGGCCATCCTGCGTGACACTGCAGTGCCACTCCTAGATGGGCCCGGTGTTTGTGTCGGCCACTAGGGTCGCTAATCTTACTCACACAGCTACCTCATTGCGCCTCTTTTTTTCTTTGCGTCATGTGCTGTTTGGGGAGGGTTTTTTGGAAGGGACATCCTGCGTGACACTGCAGTGCCACTCCTAGATGGGCCCGGTGTTTGTGTCGGCCACTAGGGTCGCTTATCTTACTCACACAGCGACCTCGGTGCAAATTTTAGGACTAAAAATAATATTGTGAGGTGTGATGTGTTCAGAATAGGCTGAAAATGAGTGTAAATTATGTTTTTTGAGGTTAATAATACTTTGGGATCAAAATTACCCCCAAATTCTATGATTTAAGCTGTTTTTTAGGGTTTTTTGAAAAAAACACCCGAATCCAAAACACACCCGAATCCGACAAAAAAAATTCGGTGAGGTTTTGCCAAAACGCGTTCGAACCCAAAACACGGCCGCGGAACCGAACCCAAAACCAAAACACAAAACCCGAAAAATTTCAGGCGCTCATCTCTAGAATGAAAGAGGAACTGTTATAGCAGCATCAAACCGATTCCAGCAACTGTCGTCCGTGACACAGAGGAGTGTTATGCAATCGCGGCCTCTGGTTCAAGTCAATCTATGGAACTTTGCAAATTATTAGACTCTATTATTATTATTATTATTATCCTTTATTTATATGGTGCCACAAGGGTTCTGCAGCGCCCAATTACAGAGTACATGTGCACATAATCAAAACAGGAAAACAGTGACTTACAGTTGAAGACAATATAGGACAAGTACAGGGTAACTAAGCATAACTACACCAGTAGACGACAGAGAAAAGTTCCAGGTGGCCAAAAAACTGCGTGATTTGGGCAGTTGAGGATTATTAAAGTAAGAAAAGTATAAGCACATGAGGGAAGAGGGCCCTACTCGTGAGAGCTTACATTCTAAATACTGCTTGATGTGTCTTTAGACAAAACCATCAGTCACACCTTCAAAACTTGCACCAGCCTCATGCTAGGTGCCTCTGTGTATGCTCACAGTGAGACTCATACCATAATGGGCTTTTAGGGATTTTTGCACATTTACAGTACTGCTAATACTCTGGTTAGCTATTGGTCACGCCCCTTGGAAGGCTCCTAAGTTCTGATAAAAATGTACCTTATTAATTTACTAAAACCAGTGTCACTTGACTATGCAGTGTGACACATCTCAAGCAATACCCAAGCTACGTCACTGGTTCCAGGCTGCAAACCTGGTTCAGGAAGAAAAATTTAGGTTTCCACTGTTTCCAGGTATACTAAAATGGTCTGATTGTCTTGAGCTTTGTCTAGGTTTGTGAATGCTCTGCTTGCCTAGAGCAGGGGTTAGCAACATGTGGCACTCTATCAGCTGGGCATATGTTCAAGAAACTGGCTGTCGGAATCCCTGCAGTTGAAATACCAATGCTGGAATCCCGACACCTGTCAGGACACAGAGGATGGAATCCAGAACAGGTCAGGATCCCAACACCAGAATCCTGCTTGCTGAAATCCCAAAGCCAGGTATAGTTGGGAGGTGTAGGGTTTGGCTGGGGGGCTAAACTTTTAGGTGCCACCTGGGGGGGAATAGAGTTAGACAGCAGAGAGGGATTAGGGTTAGGCTGTGGGGAGGGGGGGGGTTATGGTTTGGCACCATGAGGGGGTTAGGTTTAGGCACTAAGTTGGAGGTTAGGTTTAGCACTAAGGGGGCAGTTAGGGTATAGGCTGTAGCAAAGGAGAGTTAGGGTGCAGGGTGGAGTTTAAATACTTATTTAGTCCTTGTCGGTATCTTGACTATCGGGATGGCAACAATGATATTGTGACTGCTGGCATCCCATCCGCTGTGATTGCATACCAATCCCATCAGATGTGTACTTATCCATCCCAACTTCTGCTGCCATTGACTTGCTGTCAAGGTATGCTAAAACTATGGCAAACATCTGGAGTTCCACACTTTTTACCTACCCCTAGGCTAGAGCTTGGACTAGGTTGGTAAATGCTGTGATAGAGTAGGGCTTGGTCTAGGTCAGTGACTGCTCTGATGGTCTAGACATTGATTTTGCTTAGTGAATGCTGATTGGCTAAAGATTGGCTTAGGTTAATGAATACTCTGTCTAGAGATTGGTCTTGGTTAGTCAATATTCTGATTATCTACAGCTTGGTCAAAGATCTTGAATGCTCTGATGGTTTAGAGCTTGTTCTAGTTTAGTGAATGCTCTTATCATCTAGAGCATGTTCTAGGTTAGTGATTGCCTTAATTGTCCAGAGAAGTGATCTGCAACAGGTGGCCATACTAGCCCTTACTCACATCTCCCAGCTCATTCCTGCTTTGTTGTCACACTTGTTTGTTATACTGCAGCTTGCAATGCTTTTTTTAAAATGGCATACTGGATTGTTATTATAGATAGGTATCTCTTTCATTGTTCTAAAGAATTCATTTAATTTACAGTACTACAGAGCCCAAACAGGTTTCTTTACCCACATTTCAGTCCACTACCTCTGCGGGCAGACGCGATCGTGGGAGAGGGGGACACACATTTGAATCTGGCCCTAAGAATAAGTGTGTCTCTTTTAAAGGTTATCTCTGAAGGGAATGTGGCTTCCAAAGGGAATCAAGTTGCCTGTCCCTTGTCTAAAGTTTGGGAGCTTGTTCTACATTAGTGTAAGCTTTGATTGAATCCATGTTCATTTTTAACCCAGGGAACATTCTAAAGCAATACAATAGGAGTTTGTACCTCACTAGAATACATATAAAGATATTTAAATATATAATTGTTTATGCGGCTGATTCAGAGTTGGACACTAATGAAACCATTGCTACATCCTTGTACACAGTGTCTGTACAAAGTTATGCAAAAGCCATAAGAGGTGTCTTAAGTAAAAAGATGCTTATTGAATGCTTGTCTGATCCACTGATGTGTCTGAAGATGCAGCATCGTATTATCTGCGTGACCATCGATCTTCTGAGCAACCTTAAGATCACTCAGGATATTCAGCCAAATCACGCTGCTGAAACCAAAGAAGTTGGCTTTGGCACACCTACAATACAGGGCCATTGCCCCCATTTTCTGGGATGTTTCCAGTTATTACCCCATTGCCATCCCCAAATGCCATAGGCATGTCAATCATGCAGTGGCATATGGAGCAATGCAAGTGCCAATGCATCTCCAGATATGCACAAGTGCAGATCCTAAACCATCAGACAATTGCAGAATAATCAAAGTAGCATCCTCCTCTCGGCAGTATCGATGGCCCAATGATTAGTATTACTGCCTCACAGCACTGAAGTCATGGGTTTGATTCCCACCACGGTTTAATAGGTGACCTTCTAGGTTCAACTATATTCAGCATTGTTGGCCCTGATTTGCAGAAATTAGAAAGATTGAGTCACATTAACAAATGTTTGAATGAAAAAGAAAACCATTTAGAGGTCACAATCTCTTTGAATTGACCAATTCCAAGCTTTTCTACTTTCCCAGAATGTCTGGGAGCCTCCTAAATCTCTGTTGGTTCTCCATGATGGCTGGGCAAAGCAAACAAGTTTCCTGGAGTCCCCTTGCAGGTGCCTGCATCACCCACTTGCAGAGTGAAATGGGCAGGACGGCTGCTTGATGACAAAGCAAATTTCATCATCATAGCCCTGCCCCACACCTTACAATACCAGTAATGGCGCCCTCCCCTTCACACCTCCCCGTTGGCTGTGCTACATAGCCCACACCACCCACCTGGCAGCCTCTCATGGAGGATTGTGATAAATATGCCCCAAAGTCTCAAATAATTGTTTTTCCATGAATGCAGTTCCACAATTCTGGAATTAAATTGCACAGTAAAGGGCAGCATGGATGGTGCTATGGTTAGCATTACTGCCTAACAGCACTGAGGTCATTGGTACAATTTCCATCTTGGCCGTAACTGTGTGGATTTATATATACTTCCTATTCTTGTGTGGGTTTCCTCTGGGTACTCCGGATTCCTCCAATAATCAAAAAATATACCGGTAAGTTATTTGGCTCCCTACCAAAAAAAAAAGAACCCTAGTGTGAGCATTTATATGGACAGACTAGATGGGCCAAGTGATTCTTACTGGCAGTCATATTCAGTGTTTCTATGTTTCCAATCAGCCCCTACAGTATTTCATTATTAATTCTTAACTTATATATTAATTTCCCCCTTTATTTAATTACTTATTTTTATCCATTTTAAAGAATCAAGAGTATAATTTTGTTTCTACTTTGCAAGAATGTGCAAGCCATTCAGTAACTAAACTCTCTAGAGGTCTACAGAATATGGTGCTATTCTGTCTGTATTTTTAAAACACATTTTGGTTTATTTTCAGTGCATTTTGTGCTTACAAATGAGTAATAATCAAATACTGGATTTTAAAAAAAATCACTGTTTCTCAATTTCTGCTGTAGCTTTTTTTAAAATGTATGATCTTTAAGATGATAAATACATACAATACAGTAGCTAAATTCACCAAATATTATTTGATTATTGCACACAATTAATTCATACTAGTTAACTTAAAAATATTAATTTCTATATTTTTTATTAAATAAATGAAAAATAGCAGGATTTATCATTTGTGACTGTGAATACATTATCAGAATGAATTCATCAAAGATTTTTAATTATATTAATAATTGGAACAACTTGATGTTATGCAAATGAAGCCCTTAATTTATGTAAAAAAACACATCTGTAATTATGCACTAATGTACAATTCTGTAACACGGCTTCTTCTGTAAAACCGAACAAAGAGTGTAAATCTACAGCTTTTTATGATTAATTTCATGAAAAGTAAATGTTTCTTGGTTGATGTAAATGTAAATTAATTGAAAAAAAAAATAACTAAATTTAGTAGTGGTCTTTGCTGACCTACCTACATTTGCCCATCAATACTGTATCTATTTAATGCAATTTTCCAAATCACATTTTAATCTGAAGATGCTGAAGTTTACGTTTTTGACATAAATATAAGTTTCTCTAAATACATAATTCATTTCAGTTGCTTCTGTTGCTGTGTAGGCAATCATTTTTGGCAGCCTCATGCTGGATGAAATCAACAGATTTGAAAAGGATATAAAAAATCAAAGTGGATGGGTTGGCGAGGGAATTATTACCTGTTCTGGGCTTTGAACTATGGCTTTAGGAAATCAGGAAGATGCAACAAATGTGCTGTATTTGTAAAGAAATTTTTTTTTTTGAAGGAAAGGAAAATGTAATACCTAGGTTTTACATAAAAGTTGTTGCTAAACCTAATAGAAAACAAAAACAGGCAAAGGAACATTAACCGAAAATAAACTATTCACTGTAATATGTTTTGAAAGATTCTTTAAATTTTTGATCAGATGGAATCAAATATTATCCATAGGGGGAACTTTGGAGAAATTAAGTCTTCCACTGTCAAGGTGAAAATCAACATGAGGCTTTCGGCAGTCAGGTCTACTGTGTGACAAGAATTGGGCTGGTGGATCCCATAGCACGAAGGGAATAATATTTTGGGAAAATGGAGAACGGTATACCATATTTAAGAAAACATATTGAGATTGAAGACTCAAGCAAAGTCCAGAGAAAATCCAGGGATCCAGAGAACGAGGAGTATTGCCCGAAGGCCATTGGTCAAGAGCCGGTGTGATTTTAAATCACACCGTATCTAAATCATACAGCACATACGTCCCGATTGCAGTTATTTATTTCAGGTGCATGTGGGGAGAAGTGTATTTAAAATGTATTGGGTTCTCCTGGGCAGCAACATGGAGGTGTCTTAGAGCACGCAATGAGATAGTACATCTCATGGGCATGTTATGCAAGTGTCTCGGGCATGTCAGTGAAAGTGGTAGCCTAAATAGATGCATAGATGCACAAGTAGGAGGTCTTACACAGAAGGAGAAATTGCACCTGACATAGGGCTTGTGCCAGTGGCATATCTATAATGGTTACAAGGTGTGGGGTTGCACACGGGCCCCTGGGTCTTGGGGAGCACAAACAATGCACCCATTTCTTGAATACTTACCTCTCTGGGGTCCCATGTATGGCCATTTTTCCCAGCATTTCACGCATGCACAGTAGGAAAATCGCTGCTGTGTCATTTCCCCAGAGACATGCGCATGCACACTAGATTCACCTAATGACCCTAATGCTCAGAGTCTATTGAGATATTGGATAGAGAGGGGGGGGGGACCAGATGGAAACTTCACATTGGCCCCCTCCTCTCTTAATGCACCCCTGGCTGTTGGGCACATCTAAAACTACATGTGTACATCTACAGTAGGTGGCACTCAACTAAGAAAACATCATGGAAATCACTACTGTAGACAATGCAGTGACTGCTATCATAATCATGCATGTTTCCTGCAGGTAAAAGACTATGGGGGATATTCAATTAGTGGCAAATTTTCCGTCAGTTTGAAAATCGGCACAAATTCAACATATGTGTATACAATAGCGGGTGTTTTAGGCCATTTTTGGATCCATTTTCTCCCATGGCTTTTCGGGTTTTTCGGGGTTTTTTTCTGTCTAATTGGCAAAATCGGACCTAAAACGCCTGCAAATTTGACATAACTTGTGTATTGGCGGCAAATTTGCCAATCCACGTGGTTTTAACCATGCCAGATTATTCTACCAGTGAAAAAAACGGCACGGGCATTGAAAAGGTCAAAAGTAAATTCCACCTAAAAACAGTCGAAAGGTGCAATTTTTTCGAATGGTCGAAAAAACAAAAAAGGGAATAATTGAATACAATGCAATGCAATAGCCTGTGAGAAGCAGGAAGAGCAAGACTTTGTGCAAGTTTTTTTTTTTTAAAGCAGCAATCATTTACACGGCATAAACAGATTGGCTTTGCTGTGTAAATGTTGCCGCTTTAAAAAAAATGGGAGAACTTGCACAAATAATTATACTAAAATCTTTAAAATAACATAAAGATTACTGACATAACCAGTATAAACTCTCTCCTATAGTTACCTTGCCCAACCCTGATCGGGCTTCCGCTGTTTTCAGTAAAACACTCATTTCAACCTCAGAATCTCCAGCTACCCCATATACAGTAAGGTCTGAATCTAATCACACCAAATAGACCTTCTACATTACCTACAAGAGTGCTCCCAAGCTATTGGTGAAAATTGTGCTCCAATGATAGTGTAATATCCTTCCTTTCATCTTATGACCCTGACCTTTTATAAAAATAAAAAAAAATACCTTCTCTAATATCCCGCAAGTTTTCTAACCGCTGACATTTCCTTAACACCTTTACCTTGATTTTTGGCCCACATGTATAATCTCTTAAAGCCTTTTAGTTTGCCAACTACAGCTGTGTCCTTATACTGTACACCTAGCCTTAATACACCATGCGGCACCAGACACCTGTTGCAGATGAAGCAACGGAACTTGGCATGAAAAAACCCCGCTGCCGCACATCACATATTCAATTAGTCAGTGCAGTCTTGTGAAGTGGTTTTGTTGCACCATACTGTGACTAAAACGCACATCTCAGTGAATCAGATGTAGAAGAGATGCATGATGCAGGCCGAGTCTCATGGGACCTGGTACACCGAGAAGAGCTGTGTGGTGTGACTGTGGCAATTCTGTATGAGAAAACATCTGTACTTCAATTAAAAAACAAAACAAAAAAAAATTAACTCTCCTAATCATGTTATTTCCAAACCGCACTCCTCGACTTAGAATTTTCTCAGCATTCATCTTGTCTTCCCCATTAAACTATTCTACCTCAACCTACTGCATGCTGGCTTCTAACTTTTTCTAGCAGTATTACCGTCCTCCTTTAAATATGCACTCATATACTGTACATAACTAAACCTATTTTTTAAATAAACTTTATTTAAAACTACTACACTTACACCAGTCTCCAAACTCTTATGTACAACCTCCTACAGTATGGCCTTCTCAACTCCCATTATATAAATGATCAATAACTTCTCCAGCTCCCGTATCCGCCTTTGTGATATAAGGGTCTATTTACTAAGCTTTATATGGAGATAAAGTTGCTGGAGATAAAGTACCAGCCAATCGGCTCCTAACTCTCATTTTTCAAACATAGCCTGTGGCATAGCAGTTAGGAGCCCACTCTCTGTTACTTTGGGGGACATTTACTAAGCAGTGATAAGAGCGGAGAAGTGAGCCAGTGGAGAAATTGCCCCATCAACCAATCAGCAGTTCTGTATCATTTTATAGTATGCAAATTATAGATGTTACTTCAGTGCTGATTGGTTGCCATGGGCAACTTCTCCACTGGCTCACTTCTCCGCTCTTATCACTGCTTAGTAAATGTCCCCCTTTATCTCCAGTGACTTTATCTCCATCCAAGGCTTAGTAAATAGACCCCATAGTTCTTTCCTTGCTCACTAAGGTTCCTATTTACTAAGCCTTGGATGGAGATAAAATGGTAAAGGATAGTGTACTAGCTAATCAGCTGCTGTCATGTTACAGGCTGAGTTCGACAAATGACAGTTAAGAGCTGATTGGCTGGTACTTTATCTCCGTCCACTTTATCTCCATCTAAGGCTTAGTAAATAGATCCCTTAGTACCTGTTCAATGACACCTTTGTTGTCTTTAACTTTGGCACGTTCTCCCAGTGTCGGACTGGGGCATGATAGGCCCACCGGGGGAATGCAGTGATAGGGGCCCATACTTAAGGGTGTGGCCAGCCTACAAAGGGGGTGTGGCCAGCCTCCACAGAGGCTTGAAATACACAATAGTCTAGTGCAGTGTAATGCAACATATCTACCATGTATAATACAAGTGCACAGTCTAGAACCTGATCCCTAGAGGAAGGAGTGGGCACTCAGGCAGTGGGGCCTCCGGTGGTTTCCCTGGTACCCCTGTGGGCCAGTCCGACCCTGCGTTCTCCCATTAATTCCCACTAACTTTTGAGATTTCAGAAGGAAAAGAATTGGGTCGCACCTTGTCATTTTTGTAACAACATGTAACATGGAAATACCATCCTTACCTTTACTATTTGAATATTTGATTTAGCAATACAATTTCTTTTTGAATAAAGATTCTATAAGCCTACAGTGATGTTCCGGCAGCTACATGATGTAAGCACCATTGGAGACCTTTTGATTATTGCAACTTGCCTGCAATCTTGGACAGATTACATCACTGTTAGGGCTTTTCTCATTATATATTCACTGTACACACACACACACACACACACACACACACACACACACACACACACACACACACACACATATATATCTGTCCCATAGTTACTCACTTCAACCACATAATGTATATAACATAAACAGTCATTTTACCATTCAATGCAATTGTACTGAGACAGTGAATAGAATGAAAATCTGTAGGACAAAAGCATTTTATGATTGATCTCTTTTAATTAGAAATATGTGCGTAAAGAATAAAACAAAAGAAAGGTCAGGGTAGTGATTTTCTAACATGACATTGTCACATTTAATTGAATATAAATACATAAGCTAGAACAAAACACAAATATATTAAAGTACTAGTGCCTCCTTATCAACACTGTGCTACCGAAAAGGGCAATAATTACCTATGCCTGTGTATTTACCCAAGTCACAGTATTAGCTCAGAAAACTCCATACAAATAAATATATTGAATATAATTAAAGTCACATACTTGTAGTACACAATGAGAGAATACAGTGAGAGAACAAGAGCACAATCCATGGCTACAACATACAGTATGTCCCACCTTACAACCTTTTCAGGAGTCTTCTGGAGACTGGTGGCTGGAATATAGAGATACTTAAAATGTGATACTGGCTATTACGTTACACTTTATCGGTGCAAAATCACTAGCGAAACACTTTGGGAGGTAAATTCCTAAAGATTGTTATCATCATGCATCATGATGTTGGCATGGTGCCATGATCACCAACATACCTTGCAGAGAATAGATGAAATGGGACAATTAGTACCAAGGTCCTCTATGTACACAGCATCACTAGCGGCAGATTGTGGGCCATATTCTGAGCCGTATTCAAGTCCGAATGCATCAGCATCTAGCGATTTTAGTAAACTGTGCATGTGCCATTTTTCTGGTGGAAAATTGGGTGTAGGGGTGCCAAGAGGTGGGGTGGGGGCTACTGATTAACCAGCCCCAAGCTTGTTGGAGGAGCCAAGTTCAGCTGATAAGGGGGACAAAGGTGTTACCTCCCCTCAGAACCCTGGCCTGTGCCAACTCTTGGTGCCACGGATTGGGTGGTAATAACAATGCAAAAAGTTGGTGTATGTGCATTCTAGGGTATTAATATAATAAAAACAATAGCTTAATGTCAGGGTCGCAAAAGGGGAAGGGAAAAGTTAATACTTACCTGAGCCCAAGGCAATCGTAGGGCCCTGGCAATTGCCCCCAGCTGTAACACTTCCCCTGTTTACTCACTACTGCAGTCAGGCCCGGCGCTACCCGCTCAGCAAGGTCTGCAAAGCAGGGAGGCGCTGGGCTAGAGAGGCGCTCTCCCTGCTCCGCAACCATACTGACGAGCAGCGCCTGCCTCACTGTAACATGCTGCTGCGCCGCCGGCCGTACAGAGGATCTTAATCTCGGATGATGGATCTTCTCCTGCAATAGGGCCCTCCCCCCTTCCTGCTCACTCCTCCCTGAAGACACAGCACAGCAGTCTTCAGCATGCCCGCTCTCTCCCCTCCCTCTCCATCACGTGATACACACTGACCTCAGGAGGAAGCAGCGTGAGGAGAGGAGCAGCACTAACAGCCAGCCACACGAGGAGCGGTGGCTCAGGTTAGTGGCGCTGCTGCAGATAAACAAAGGGGGAGACTGTCCTTTTACTGTGTGCTGGGAGGGGGAGGGAGGTCCTATTACTGTGTGCTGGGGAGGGGGGGTCCTATTACTGTGTGCTGGGAGGGAGAGGGGGGTCCTATTACTGTGTGCTGGAGAGGGGGGGTCCTATTACTGTGTGCTGGGAGGGAGAGGGGGGTCCTATTACTGTGTGCTGGGAGGGAGAGGGGGGTCCTATTACTGTGTGCTGTGGAGGGGGAGGGAGGTCCTATTACTGTGTGCTGGGAGGGAGAGGGGGGTCCTATTACTGTGTGCTGGGAGGGAGAGGGGGGTCCTATTACTGTGTGCTGTGGAGGGGGAGGGAGGTCCTATTACTGTGTGCTGGGAGGGAGAGGGGGGTCCTATTACTGTGTGCTGGGAGGGAGAGGGGGGTCCTATTACTGTGTGCTGGGAGGGAGAGGGGGGTCCTATTACTGTGTGCTGGGAGGGGGAGGGAGGTCCTATTACTGTGTGCTGGGGAGGGGGGGTCCTATTACTGTGTGCTGGGAGGGAGAGGGGGGTCCTATTACTGTGTGCTGGGGAGGGTGAGGAGGTCCTATTACTGTGTGCTGGGGAGGGGGGGGGAGTCCTGTTACTGTGTGCTGTGGAGGGTGAGGAGGTCCTATTACTGTGTGCTGGGGAGGGTGAGGAGGTCCTATTACTGTGTGCTGGGGAGGGGGGGTCCTATTACTGTGTGCTGGGAGGGAGAGGGGGGTCCTATTACTGTGTGCTGGGAGGGGGAGGGAGGTCCTATTACTGTGTGCTGGGGAGGGAGAGGGGGGTCCTATTACTGTGTGCTGGGAGAGGGAGGGAGGTCCTATTACTGTGTGCTGGGAGGGGGAGGGAGGTCCTATTACTGTGTGCTGGGGAGGGGGGGTCCTATTACTGTGTGCTGGGAGGGAGAGGGGGGTCCTATTACTGTGTGCTGGAGAGGGGGGGTCCTATTACTGTGTGCTGGGAGGGAGAGGGGGGTCCTATTACTGTGTGCTGGGAGAGGGAGGGAGGTCCTATTACTGTGTGCTGGGAGGGAGAGGGGGGGTCCTATTACTGTGTGCTGGGAGGGAGAGGGGGGTCCTATTACTGTGTGCTGGGAGGGAGAGGGGGGTCCTATTACTGTGTGCTGGGAGGGGGAGGGAGGTCCTATTACTGTGTGCTGGGGAGGGGGGGTCCTATTACTGTGTGCTGGGAGGGGGGTCCTATTACTGTGTGCTGGGGAGGGGGGGGGGGAGTCCTGTTACTGTGTGCTGTGGAGGGTGAGGAGGTCCTATTACTGTGTGCTGTGGAGGGTGAGGAGGTCCTATTACTGTGTGCTGGGGAGGGGGGGTCCTATTACTGTGTGCTGGGAGGGAGAGGGGGGTCCTATTACTGTGTGCTGGGAGGGGGAGGGAGGTCCTATTACTGTGTGCTGGGGAGGGGGGGTCCTATTACTGTGTGCTGGGAGGGAGAGGGGGGTCCTATTACTGTGTGCTGGGGAGGGGGGGTCCTGTTACTGTGTGCTGGGAGGGGGAGGGGGGTCCTATTACTGTGTGCTGGGAGGGAGAGGGGGGTCCTATTACTGTGTGCTGGGAGGGGGGTTCTATTACTGTGTGCTGTGGAGGGTGAGGAGGTTCTATTACTGTGTGCTGGGGAGGGTGAGGAGGTCCTATTACTGTGTGCTGTGGAGGGTGAGGAAGTCCGATTACTGTGTGCTGGGGAGGGTGAGGAGGTCCTATTACTGTGTGCTGTGGAGGGTGAGGAGGTCCTATTACTGTGTGCTGTGGAGGGTGAGGAAGTCCGATTACTGTGTGCTGTGGAGGGTGAGGAGGTCCTATTACTGTGTGCTGGGGAGGGGGGGAGTCCTGTTACTGTGTGCTGTGGAGGGTGAGGAAGTCCTATTACTGTGTGCTGGGGGGGTCCTATTACTGTGTGCTGGGGAGTGGCATCCTATTAATGTATGCTTGGCGAGGGGGGTCATTAATCTACTTGTGGAAGGGGGTCCTATTACTCTGCGCTTGGGGAGGGGTGTCCAATTAATCTGTGCTTGGGGGGGGATCCTATTAATGTGGGAGGGGGAGGGGTGCCCTATTCTGTGCTTGAGGAGGGGGGTCATACTAATGTGTGCTGGGGGAGGAGAGGTGTCCTATTAATGTGTGCGGGGAGGTGGATGCAGGGTAGCGGCGATGTAGTATGTGGGGAGTGTGGTTCAGGGTAGCAGCTGCAGTGTAGTATGCGTGGAAGGGGGGCAGGGATAGTACCAGGGCCGGCGCTACCCGCTAAGCAAGGTCTGCAATGCAGGGAAGCGCCGTGCTGGATAACGGCCAGCAACTATGTCAGCGTCTTGTAATGAGTCAAATGAACTCATTACAAGCTGCCTGTGCTGTGTGCGCCACCAGAGGAGAAGAGGAGCAGCATCAGGGGAGGTCCCGGAGGAGAAGGAGGGAGGGGGACTGGAGCCACAGCAGCGCTATGTAATTGGTAGCGGTGCCGCTGCAGCAGTCCCTCTCCTTCCGCATTGGCTGGCTGGTGCTGCTGTGAATGCTAGGATGCGCTTCCCTCATCCCAGCATTCACAGCGGCGGCGGCCAGCCAATGAGAAAGGAGAGGGGACTGCTGCAGCGGCGCCACTACCAATTACACTGCACTGTTGCAGCTCCCTCCTACCCCTCCCTCCTCCTCCTTCTCCCATGCCCGGGATCTGCCAGCACGAGGAACCTGACTGCATGAGCCAGCGCGGAGAGATGGTAAGTATCATCTATTCTGTCTGTCTCTCTATCTATCTATCTCTGTGTATCTATCTATCTATTCTGTCTGCCGTAATGTGTAAAAAGGGGACGCTGTCTGCCGTAATGTGTAAAAAGGGGGACGCTGTCTGCCGTAATGTGTAAAAAGGTGCTGTCGCACAAAGTTGCATCCAGGCATTGCCCCTGGACGCACCTGTGTGGTTTGTGGGTTCACCTGAAAATGGTGGAAAGAATGAAAAACAAATCTGACTTATTCTCACTTTGGGACCTCTTCTTTAGCTGTTAACATTCGGTTGAACTCGATATTGAGAGTTGGGTACATCATGATGTGTTTGCATTGGTGCAGGTGTGCGCAGAAATCTGCTTATCAAGTGCAATTGGAAAGTGCAGTATACATCCAGTTATTAGTATGGTGATAGCGCCTCTGCCACCTCAAGGGATCAGAGCATTTGTGCAAATACTAGCGCTCAGTTTGGTCGTAAATGACCTTTATTAACTCAGCAATTAATTTTATTGTATAAGTAACACTGTGTAATGTGACTGATGGACACTATATTGTGCGTTGTAATGTGAATTGGTACTATTCTGTGGTCACGCCCCTTCCCCATGAAGCCATGCCCCTAAATTTTTGGTGCGTGCCTTAGGCGCGCATCTGTCCCTTTTACGTGTGTGAGGAAGGGCGCAAATTCATTTTTTGCAGGAGGGCGCCGAACACCCTAGCACCGGCCCTGACTGCAGTTGCCGTGTATGTATGCCGAGAAGAAGCAGTCTCATCTCTCTCACTGCCCGATGTACCACTGTGGCTACACTGCTATACAAAATCAGCAGCAACAGGAGTGGGCAGAGAGGAGAAGTGTTAACAGGTGGGCCCCTGGAGCCACGCCAGTGCTGACCTCATGCATACTATTATAGAAAATAAATAAATACATAAATAGGAGAGGGGGTGGCCATGCCGCCCAGATTTGGCCATGCCTTCTTCTTAGTACCCATGCCCATGTGACCTCTCAATGGCCCTGCATACTGTGTTTGCATTTGCCCTGAGCCAATGACTGTTAGAGAGCAGAGCTACATTATAGGGTGCAAGTTAACCTCTGTAAGCCAACACGAAGATCAACATCAGGATACCAGGGCTGTGAACGTCTACATACAGCAGGAAGTGTTTAGGTAACAGTGGGAATCATCGACATGATTAAAAAAACACACGGTAATAGTCATTTAAGAACACAAATAGCAGAACGTTACAGAATCACAATAATACATAAACATTGTTGAAACAATTACCACTTTATATCCTCTAGACTTTTTTTTGTTTATATTTAAAACCAGCACCATAAAAAAAATATTCTAACAGTGTAGCCCTCATTCTCTTGAAAGTGGTTAGCGTACGCACCTCACTGTAATAAAGGGAGCTTACGGCAGGAATTAGCATCCACGTTACTAAGTAGCATTTTTTTCCTATCAAATTTAAAAGTTTAGTCATGTTTTCCCAAGAAAAAAAATGGCTGCACATTAAACCATAATGAGATTGCATTTTTTAAGCATTAATGATATCAACTTAAGCAGCATGTACATTCCCACTAATAGACTAAGATCTAATTAACAACTGAGTATGTGGCCAATTTCTAATGGGTATGATCAACACAAACTTGTAAAAGTAAAGTGCCAAACATTAAGATTTCCTTGAATCCTACTCATTTTGTAGAGGGATAATTAACTAGAAGTCATTATATTTTCATATCTGCATTTTTATAGCCATTGTATGTTTGCACTCGCAGCAAACGCATGCATTTTGGTTAAGGACATTTAAAGGAAAATGCATAATCTTCTATCATTTGAATATATTATTTTATTTCTAATTTAATCCTAGTATATGAAATCCTGTTTAACACATACGTCGCCACAAACGCCACAAACCTCTGTAATTGTTGTATTAGAAATGAGCGTTTCAGGACAAATAGATGTGTAATCATGCACAGCCTCACAATGATACACATTTGGCGCTCTACCTGGTCAGTTTAACAGTATGTAACAAAGGAAAACAGAATCAAAGCTACAATGTTTAAAGGAGAAAGTGGGTTAGCCCAAATTTGGAATGAAATGAACAGTGGGGTTTATTCTTGTGTTAATAGTTATCTCAAAATAATTGACCTTGTTTTGCATAATTCCAAATATATCAATCTTTATATAGCCCAAGACTTCAGGATACAAAGGGCATTTACTGTACAGTCTAGATTTTCACTTAAGGTAGCTGAAGGCTGCATACGCCTGATGCTGTATAAGCCACTAGTTTTGTATGTTGGAGATAAAATGGGTTAGAGTGTTAAGGTTAAGGGGCCTAATTCTGAGTTGATCGCAGCAGCAAATTTGTTAGCAGTTGGGCAAAACCAAGTGCACTGCAGGTGGGGCAGATGTAACATGTGCAGAGAGAGTTAGATTTGGGTGGGGTGTGTTCAAACTGAAATCTAAATTGCAGTGTAAAAATAAAGCAGCCAGTATTTACCCTGCACAGAAACAATATAACCCAACCAAATCTAACTCTCTCTGCACATGTTACATTTGCCCCACCTGCAGTGCCCATGGTTTTGCCCAATTGCTAACAAACTTGCTGCTGCGATCAACTCAGAATTACCCCCAATGTTCCGTTCGTTAGCTGCTATTGTAGGGTTGGGTGTGGATCATAAGGTCAACAGTAACTAGATCGATAGTCATTAGGTCAGCACTATTGGTCGACAGTGACTAGGTTGACACCTGAAGTAGATCGACATGGTCATTAGGTCGACCTGGACAATGTCGACATGTAAAATGGTCACCATGAGTTTTTTTTTTATTTTTTGATGTTATTTTCTTCGTAAGGTGACCGGGAACCCCAATTAGTGCATCATAACCCCTTGAATGGCTTGCTTCGCTCACCATGCTTCGGGCAAGGTGCCTCGCTTCGCTGCCGCTGCGCCCAGCTCAGGTTACTATTCCCACTCATTCATAGTCCACGTGGAGCGTAAAGTAAGAAAAAGTTAAAAAAATTATTATTATTTTTTTTAAAAACTCATGTCAACCTTTTTCCATGGACCTTGTTCATGTCAACCTAGTGATCATGTCGACCTATAGACCATGTCAACTTAATGCATGTCGACCAATAGTGGTTGACCTAATGAGTATCGACCTAAGTGCTGTCGACCTAAACACTGGATACCGTAGGGTTAGTAGCCCATTAGAAGCTGGTGAAGGTGGTCTTAGTATTTATTAAGTTGGGGTCTTGTCCTGTACTTCCTCTTTGACAGAAAAATATCCCACCATTCCCAGCCAATTCAGTTTGTATTTGTCTTGTTTGCGTTTGTGTTTTATTGACTTTTGGTTTTCCGTTGAAGCACTAACAGGGCAGAAATAGTAGTTGCGGGCACATACATTTCCAGGGCGAGCTGTCTCTGCCATACAGGGGGAATCGGAGTCACTCCCTCTGGTTGCGCCCAGTAGAACTAGGCTAGTGAAGGTGGTGGCACCTGCAGTACTCAGGTTGTGTGGGAGGCCTTTAGGTATTCTTAATTCAGTCATTTTGTCAGTGACTAGGGCTGGGAGGGGCCGCTGTCAGCCAATTACAATGGCTCAATGGAGAGTAATCGGGAGTGATCCTGTCACTCACGATGGGACTCTGTATGCAAATAGTTTGTTGCTTTTTTGTTTGGCAAAGTCTGTGTATTCTACATGGACTGAAGAGGTCCTGATCCCAGGATTTTGTTAGTAATGAATTGGAAAAAGAGGGATGTGGTTCGATAAGTGCCATCATGATGGGGCAGACTTGCTGGGACTTGCAGCCCACCTGTAATAGCCAATATTATTTAACTATTTAATGACCACTACTCTCGCATCTTCCACCACCACGGGTGCTAGATAAAGTTCAAAACCAATTGACTTTAAATTAGCCAAAAATGAATCATATCAACATTGGGTTTTAATTGGAACTGAAACCCTACGGATAGAAAATAGCCATAATTTAGACTGCAACACCCGTCGGTTACTGTCAGTTTTGAAAACTAACCAAAACCAATGATTGGTAAATTTACCCCTAAGTTCTCTGGGCACATTGTTCCCACTCTGCCACCAACTCTGCAGAATCTCCAAATGCTGGTGGAATCATATTTGCTCAAACTATTTATAACAACCACTAATCCAACCATGTGCAAGTAGTGATGTGCAACAGAAATTTTTCGGGTTTTGTGTTTTGGTTTTGGATTCGGTTCCGCGGCCTTGTTTTGGATTCGGACGCGTTTTGGCAAAACCTCCCTGAAAATTTTTTGTCGGATTCGGGTGTGTTTTGGATTCGGGTGCTTTGTTTACAAAAAACCCTCAAAAACAGCTTAAATCATAGAATTTGGGGGTCATTTTGATCCCATAGTATTATTAACCTCAATAACCATACTTTCCACTCATTTCCAGTCTATTCTGAACACCTCATAATATTATTTTTAGTCCTAAAATTTGCACCGAGGTCGCTGGATGGGTAAGCTAAGCGACCCAAGTGGCCGACACAAACACCTGGCCATCTAGGAGTGGCACTGCAGTGTCAGATAGGATGGCAGATTTAAAAATAGTCCCCAAACAGCACATGATGCAAAGAAAAAAAGAGGTGCAATGAGGTAGCTGTGTGACTAAGCTAAGCGACCCAAGTGGCCGACACAAACAACTTGCCCATCTAGGAGTGGCACTGCAGTGTCAGACAGGATGGCATATTTAAAAAATAGTCCCCAAATAGCACATGATGCAAAGAAAAAAGAGGCATAATGAGGTAGCTGTGTGACTAAGCTAAGCGACCCAAGTGGCCGAAACAAACACCTGGCCCATCTAGGAGTGGCACTGCAGTTTTCTAGCGAGAGGATGAGTGCTTCCATCCTCATGTGAATCTGAACCACTAGCCATGAACATAGGCCAGGGCCTCAGTCGTTCCAAGCCACTCCATGTCGTAAATGGCATATTGGCAAGTTTACGCTTCTCATCAGACGCTTTTAATTTTGATTTTTGGGTCATTTTACTGAACTTTTGTAGTATACTTGATGACACAGAGGTAGAGCAATGGACTACTGTACCGTATTGCTATATATATACTGGTGGTCAGCAAATTTCTGCACTGTCCTCCTACTATATACTGCGCACAACTAAAATGCAGCACAGGTATGGATGCATAGTATACTTGACGACACAGAGGTAGAGCAGTGGACTACTGTACCGTACTGCTATATATATACTGGTGGTCAGCAAAATTCTGCACTGTCCTCCTACTAAATACTGCGCACAACTAAAATGCAGCACAGGTATGGATGCATAGTATACTTGACGACACAGAGGTAGAGCAGTGGACTACTGTACCGTACTGCTATATATATATACTGGTGATCAGCAAAATTCTGCACTGTCCTCCTACTATATACTGCGCACAACTAAACTGCAGCACAGGTATGGATGCATAGTATACTTGATGACACAGAGGTAGAGCAGTGGACTACTGTACCGTACTGCTATATATATACTGGTGGTCACAGCAAAATTCTGCACTGTCCTCCTACTATATACTGCGCACAACTAAAATGCAGCACAGGTATGGATGCATAGTATACTTGACGACACAGAGGTAGAGCAATGGACTACTGTACCGTACTGCTATATATATACTGGTGGTCACAGCAAAATTCTGCACTGTCCTCCTACTATATACTACAATGCAGCACAGATATGGAGCGTTTTTCAGGCAGAGAACGTAGATATTTTCAGCACACTGAGCACAGATATTTGCAAGCACACTGAGCACAGAGATTTGGAGCACACTGAGCACAGATATTTGCAGCACACTGAACACAGAAACTGAGAGAACGCAGCCACATCCTCTCGCTATCATCTCCAAAGCACGAGTGAAAATGGCGGCGACGCGCGGCTCTTTATATAGAATATGAATCTCGCGAGAATCCGACAGCGGGATGATGACGTTCGGGCGCGCTCAGGTTAACCGAGCAAGGCGGGAAGATTCGAGTCTGCCTCGGAACCGTGTAAAATGGGTGAAGTTCGGGGGGGGGGGGGGTTCGGATCTTGAGGAACCGAACCCGCTCATTACTATGTGCAAGTACTGTATTTGTCCCACTGCTGTAGTGTTTGCCGCCCCTACTGGCTGATCGCTGTAACTGCTGTCGCCAGCCCATCCTCTTTATCTACATGCTTAAATAAATGTTTACTTTGTAAAGTTTTATAAGAGGGAAATAAAAAAATAATTTTTATTTTCTCCTTTAAAAATGACAGTCCGCGTATTGTTATGATAAGATGACGTTTTCCAACTGAAATTAAATGTGTTCTTTTTGTTTCCATGTTATCTTATAGCTGCTGCCCTTTTAAAATCCTATTGGCAGCTCTGTGTTTGGCAGCACATGTGTGGTGAATATAATCACACAGAAATTTAAATAGGAAATGTTAAATCCGTCAATGTGCAGTCATTTTGCCAGTCACATTTTTAATCTTGTGGTCCGTGTTTATTATATAATGTTGACAGCATCTTCTTTTAGTGATACTGAAAAGGGCAGCTCATTTTCACAATACAAAGGAGGCAGGAAAATGTCACGCATCAGCCGCAGAGCCTTCAAGCCAATGAAGTTTGTCTGTACTACATACTGTATAGACAAAGCAATATGCTTTTTTAGAAGTACAAAACTATCAAATCTGTGATGACATTAGTGCTGGGGTATTGAGTATGCATTTTTGTAGATAAATTTACAGTTGAGATAATATGTTTACGGTAACAGTTTGGACCGATATTTTTTTTAAATGAATTTATCTTAAAAGTCACACAAGCATACTGTAGTTCGTTTGAACTGATTGGGTGCACAGCAAGATGCGGAACAATGAAAATGGAGGACCTACTGTATGTGGGTTTTGCAGTTACAAGTGCCACAGATTTTGCAAACGTATTTATTTATTATCAGTTATTGATATAGCGCACACATATTCCGCAGCACTTTAAAATGAACATTTGGCCATTCACACCAGTGGAGCTTCCAATCTATATTCCCTATCACATGTACACACAGACAAATTCACACTTGAGTTAATTTTTGTTGGGATCCAATTAACCTACCAGTATATTTTTGGATTGTGGGAGGAAACCGGAATACCCAGAGGAAACCCAGGCAAGTACGGGGAGAATATACAAACTCAGCACAGTTATGGCCATGGTGGGAATCAAACCTATGACCTCAGTGCTGTGAGTCAGTAATGCTAACCATTACACCATCCGTACTGCCAAAACTTATGTGCCATGGTATGCAAAAGCAAATATAAAAAAGTTATTTAAATATGCTGAAAATGGGGAATATTGAGTATATACAAAGGCTATTACACTACTGAGCTCTTGTGGTACTGCATGGTTTTGACGCAACACAAAAGAAGCAGGGAGTACAACACTTTGGATGTGAGGTAACCATTATGTTTAAAGATATTTGCACTCATTCTATTAAACTATGGAGGAGTAAGTACACTGCAAATAATACAGTTAAGCAAACTGTATAAGTATTAATGACAGAGATGAAAGTAGCAAACTGAAAAAGTAATGTTAAGAAAATATTCCTCTGATGAAACCAGCAATGAGACCAGTGAAACGCATTTTGCCATACTTGGGAAACATGTCCTGGAAATACATTGTTTTTCAGTACTGTAGCTGCTGGATCCAAAGTTGGAGTGTAGGCATGCCATGGTTCTATATGGTCAACTAGCAGTGGGTGAGACACTATGTACATCCATTGCAAAACTGTAAACTGTGCTCCAGAGTGCCGAAAGTGTTTGATTCTAAGTGGCACATATTACAGCACATATATACTGAGTCACAATCTTAACACTGATACTGTATGTCATCTGCATGCTGCCCCATTGATGGGACATTCATTGTACACATCAATAATATCACTCTAGAGTTCTTGTTTCAAATAAGTGGCTGTGATAATTAAGGCATGATATTGGCCATTAACCTTTGAAGAATAATCAGGCTCTTTTGAATTGCCTATTTTCCCAACGGATGATTTACAGATGGGATGTCAGTAGCTTTTGTGGAATACCTCCCCTACATCCCATTGTTATCCGGTCACATGGTCGACAGTTACCATGTCAACATCCATAACGTCGCCAGACCAATGTTGACATCAGAAGGTCAACATGACTCAAACTGTCAACAGGCACCAGGTCAACATCTGAAATTATATCATGTAAAATGTTGTCATACTGCGGATGCAGGCGGTTAGGGGTTTCGTACCGGCAAGAGGGTGACAGTTATGCAGTGGGTGGGTGGCTAGGGTTAGGCCCTAGATGGTGGATTAGGGTTAGGGATGGAGGCACTACTGGAAGTCACTATAACATCACAGAATGGACCCAGAAGATGATGCTGGAGCCGTTGCTGCTGCAGGTAAGAGACCAATAGACAACCAGGAACAGTTTGTTATTAGAGAGTGCACGGGCCTGGTCATAGATAGATAGATAGATAGATAGATAGATAGATAGATAGATAGATAGATAGATAGATAGATCGATAGATAGATAGATAGATAGATAGATAGATAGATAGATAGATAGATAGATAGATAGATAGATAGATAGATAGATAGATAGATAGATAGATACAGTGGTTAGATAGATAGATAGATAGATAGATAGATAGATAGATAGATAGATAGATAGATAGATAGATAGATAGATAGATAGATAGATAGACAGCGGTGTGGGGATCGGCACTCAAAAATAGGGCTACTGGAATACTTGCTGCGGTGCCCTCTGTAATCCTCTGTGGGATCCAATATGATAAGTTGCAAAATCAGCGGCACTCAGCAGTCAGACGTAGATGAGGAAACAGCGTTTAATTACGTCCTACGGCGTTTCGGGGAACAGATAGATAGATAGATAGATAGATAGATAGATAGATAGATAGATAGATAGATAGATACAGTAGTTAGATAGATAGATAGATAGATAGATAGATAGATAGATAGATAGATAGATAGATAGATAGATAGATAGATAGATAGATACAGTGGATAGATAGATAGATAGATAGATAGATAGATAGATAGATAGATAGATAGATAGATAGATAGATAGATAGATACAGTAGTTAGATAGATACAGTAGTTAGATAGATAGATAGATAGATAGATAGATAGATAGATAGATAGATAGATAGATAGATAGACACTCAGTAAATTCTGATGCATGATAATGTACCAGACTGATAACAGCACTACACTGTAGTGAATATGCTCTAGTCCTTGGAGTGTAACATACAGTATGTATAATAATTGAGCACATGACGGTAATTCTATCTATATCTGCCACATATATCAGTATGGAGTCTATGTAAGCCTTGGAGAGAGATAAAGTACCAATCAGCTCCTAAGTGCTGTGTTGCAGGCTGTGTTTGCAAGATGACAGGAGTTGATTGGTTGTTACTTTACCTCCATCTCTTTTACCTCTTCCAAGGCTTAGTACATAGACCCCTAAATATGTAATATGGAACCCTAGTACTAACCCCAATGAGTATCTTAAACTCAGTGAGAACTGCATACGGTCTAGTAAATGCAAAATAGAGGCTATTGTTGAAAAATATCAGTTACAGTATCTGAGCTCTTACCTCTGGGATAACATAACTGTAGGTTGGTGATTAAATGCAGAGTTGCAAAGCCCCTTTTCAGGAGGGGATAGGGTTGTGTCGTGAACCCTTTGATTGGCAGGATGGGAATCTCGATGTATAGAAGAGAACCAAGCATCCATGTTCATCTGTGGTTCTGCTTCAACATGATACTGACCCTCAGAGTAATAATATATGTAATTTGAGTGCACTGTATGGAAACTGATCCCTAGAAGTGGGGGTGGTCCCTTAAAGTGGGTACACACTGGTAGACATCAATCAATTGATCGGCAGATATATCTATGGACGGATCGGGCAGTGTGTTGAGCACACACACTGCCCGATCCGTCGGGGACTGACGTCATGAACTGGGCGGCCCACCCAGTTCAACTGTCAATCACCGCCAGCCGCCGCAGCATGTGTACGGGTGGTCGGCCGACCGCCCGTACACACAGCGATGCGCCAATATATTGGTATATCGGCTGTGCTACGGGGCTTTAATGCCTTAATGCATCACATGCCATGGAAATGAATACGTTGCGTTATGAGGGTTTACCATACAAGGAGAGGGTAGCATACACACTCTGCATGTGCATTAATGCAGTGGTGTGCAGTCTACCTCAAACAGCCAAATACTGCATTTGGAAACTGTGCATACTGGAAAAATGTTCCCCATGTTTAATAAAGAATTGTGAAATTTTAAAGGTGTTACGTAGACCTTGCTCTTGCTTCTAACTAATCATCCATAACTTGGTGCTCTTATACATTGCAACAATCAATGAGTCACATTGCTTTTCTTAAATGCTAACCAAGAAAATAAAAAACTAAATTCATTGCAATAAAATAAGGGCAGAGTGATGAGTTGTTCCGCAAGTAGCCAACAAGGGAGACATTGAGAGTGGTGATTATATTGAGCTAGTTGAATAGCGAGACATTAACAATCGTATCCCCATTACAGCGTTTATGATTATGTCTTCCTTTCTGTATATTCCCAGTGGGATGGGGCAGTATTCCCAGACTGATAGAAAAGAAGCTTTCCATTGATGTACAAGACATTGGACCGTGATCATTCTACCGTCATATACAATGTCTGGTACATGTCTCGCCAGTTCATTGATAGTTGTTTGGATCTAATCTCCATGCAGTGTAAAGCATACTGTAAAAGCAAAGTCCATGTTCTGTGATCTCCAACTGTCACATCCATTCTAGGTTATAGCCCTTAAACTTGCAAAGACTCTTTTCCAATCTGCTTGTGATCTCTTTTGATACTACAGATGTAGCCATGCTCCGCTAGCCTGCACTTTGCTATATTCGTGGCAAGCCAGGGCAAGTGTGCCCGCGACTCGGACTTGTGCACGCAACATGGTACAGCATAGGAATACACAGGCGGCATACTAAGGGCATAATTCAGCATGTAACACTGCTGCAACAACGTTCGCATGCTTATGCCCTCTGCAGTGTACCACGTGCAGAAGCCACACTGCTCGTGCGCACACAGTGAGATGTGACAGTATCTTACATGTGCGAACACCTCTGCCTGATTGACAGACAGAGGTGTCTGAGGGCTGGAAGGGTGCATTGCGTCTGTGTTTTGGGGATTGCATTGGGGGGGCACAGTCTGGACAATGCAGGACCATTTGTGCTGCAGGCCTCGGCTGCTGTGTGACGTCAAGATGGTGGGTAGCCATCTGCCTTCGCAGCTAGGCTGTGTTGGAAGAGGGCAAACCTAAACACGCAAGTGCATCACCATTATGCAATGCGCTCACATGTCTGCGTGGGTGGGGGGCAGGAACCAGCATGCAGTGCAGACATGCTGAAGTAGGACTTAAGGCGAAGCTTGGCATATGAAGGTGCAAGCACACCTAGGCCCAGTGCACGTGTCCATGTGGCCATGGATGAGCATGGATACACCTGTATATTTACATTTTTATACAGACATAGCCAGTGTCAGCTTTGGCGGCAATGGGCCCGGAGCATCACTTCCGCCGACGGGCGTCCAGCTCCGGCCGGCTGGCAGGCAACTGGGGACACCAGGCGGCCACTGATTAGTTCAGTCCCAGCTGTTTCTAAGCAGCCGGGATGCCGCGCTTAGTGCGTGAGGCAGCTGGGTAATCTGGGCCAGGGGCTGGGCTGCTTATTGGCAAGGCCTTTATAAGGGGGACACAAGAGCACTGCCCCTGCCGGTGATAGCTTCCTGAGAGGCAGTCTGTCTATCTCTGATAGCTCCTGTCCCAGCCTCTCTTTCCTGGAGTTCCTGTGGCCAGCATCTAGTTTTGGGGTCGTGTCCAGCTTGTCTCCTAGTCTGCCTCCAGTGGAGGTGATCAGGTTCCAGTACACTTCGAAGCTTCGGTAGATTCCTCATTTCGCCTCTCGCGGCGCTGTGAGTATTGGTTCTGCCGCATTTAGCGGCAGAGGTCTCATCTTTTGTTATATTCTCTTTGTGTAGTTATCTGCGCTGGTTCTTGCAGCCGTCGTGATTTACTTTGGCGACGGAGTCGCATGTTGTGGCTTGGCCACGATACTTTTTGTTGTGCACTTTGGGTAGCGACGGAATCCTTTCCTTCGGTTCCGCCGTTCACCACCTTGGTTCCTGCATTTGTGTTTTGGCGGCTGTGCTGCACATAATCTGTTTATTGTTTTCTCTGTATTCTCTCCCGTGGATGGTGCGATAGTCTTAGGCAGCTTTCCCCTCATTTACTCTCAGTCTCAGTCGGTGCCTTGTACCTCATAAGACCTGGGGGCATCGGAGTCTGGGCATACCTAATTCCCCATGGCTGCTAAAGTAGAAAACAAGCTCTGCAGGTACCTACCGACTACAGGGAGGAATAACAGAGTCAGGGGTTAGCGTAGGCAGTTGCAGTTATCCATATCTGACTGCAGCTCCACACGTGAGTGCTGGAACTCCCCAATCACCACTCACCTTCCTGAGTTCCAGGCACTCAAAATCATAACAGCCAGATTAAAGTGGGAGGCACAGGGCATTCTGTAATCCTGGCCCCCTCTTTCAGTGGCCCCCCGGCTAGAGCACACTGACATCACTAGCTCTCCTTCTTGTGTAGCAGTAGAACCAGGCAGCATGATTGTGAGCAGTGTAGTATGCAGTGCAGGCAGATAGAGTATCAGGTTTCATGAGCTACCAATGGCGCTTCCCGACCAAAGGTGAGAGCAGAGTGGGGAGAGAGCTGACGTGAGCCAGGTATTTCAGCTTCACCTCCTCCCAACCTGGGTGTCTGGGTCCTGTGTAACCTGTTATTAGTTGAGAGCATTCGGGTCTAGAGAGAGAGAGAGAGACACACAGAGAGTCCTCCTGAGTCTTGTCCCAGTGTGTAAGTAGAATAGAGATTGCTGCTTTTCTTGTATGCGACAAGATAAATTACACTTTTTTTTTCTATGCGTATTTTAAGATTAAGTTGTTTTTGTTCCTCTACAAAAAAAAACAATTCTAAAATAGTTGTCTGTCAATTAGGTGGAGCTGTGAACATTACCCAGGCATTATTAAACTATTGGTTTAATTCCAATATACACCATTGATTTAAATGTAATATACAGTACACAATCCATACCTCCCAACATAACCAATTCCAGGAGGAATAAAATGCTCTCTACCTGGACTTCCCTCTTAATTTATGATTACAATCACTGCTGTTGAAACACCTTTCTTTAAATGAACTAGTTTAACACGGGTGACTCCAGTCATATATTAAAAAGGAAGTCCGGGCAGAGAGCATTATGTCCCCACTGGAATGGGTTATGTTGGGAGGTCTGTCCAATCTAACACCCCCCCCCTCCCTTTCAGATTTCCAAATCGCGATCTGCTTATACAGTATAAAAGTTACATGTAATGGTACAGCAAAATAACAAAGATGCCAAAACTTACAGATGTGCCCTCATTCACTTAGCATCTGTACGCAATTTATGGCGCGAAAAGCCTGGTGCAACTGAGCTGCTCATAGATTTGCATATCAAATTTGTATTTACGTTGTGCATCTTTTGATGCAGCAAAACACCGCTCACAGTGCGCCAGAGACGCTGTGCTATGACTGTAACTGTACAGATGAAGTACAATGGAACTTGGCGTGACAAAAAGGTGTGGCGCCACCCCGTAGCACTTCGTATATAGAGTCAGACCCAGTCGCACATAGATGTACAAATGATTAGTGCAATCTAGCAGAGTAGATTTGTTGTTCCTAGTTGTTTTATTTATGCAGATAAGATGCACGATGTGAGTGAGAAAGACGCTTGTTGCGGCCGACAGGAGCTGTTTAGCTCAACTGAAGACACAGTTATTTAAAGGAAAGAGAGGTACATATTTATTTATTAGCAGTTATTGATATAGCGCACACATATCATTCACATCAGTCACTGCCCCAGTGGAGCTTACAATCTACATTCCCTATCACATGTACACACACACACATTCACGTTAGGGTTAATTTGTTGGGAGCCAATTAACCTACCAGTATATTTTTGGATTGTGAGAGGAAACCGGAGGAAACTCACGCAAGTACGGAGAGAATATACAAACTCCACACAGTTAGGGCCATGGTGGGAATGCTGTGAGGCAGTAATGCTAACCATTACACAGTCCGTGGTGACCAAACAGTCCAATTTTTCACTGCAGGACTGAGATATCTGACATACAATACTGGATGGACCTTCTGGTATTGAGCAAGGTCTTGTGACTAATTGGAATGACTGAGATGGTGGTTGTACTATATGTAAGTACAGTAGCCCTGATTTTTCAATAGATAGGTATTGTCACAATCCTGACTGTAGGTTTTATATTTGGTGACTTACCCCTGCCATCTGTCCTGGATCCTGTGTCTTTTCACTCACGGAGTTAAACAGCTTGTCAGCACTATGAGTTTTCCTGAGTTCTCTGCCTGAGAGGTAATAGTTAATTAGCTCCACCTGTGGTGATCTCCTGTGTGAGGCTGAATTCAGTAATCTGAACTTTAGGTCTAAAAGCAAGCATCCTGTGTTTTGCAGAAGTTCAGGCTTCAGTGTTCTCTCGGCCTGCTAGGCCTCATTCTACATCACAGCCTTGGCTAGAGTAGTCACATGACAGTGACTGTTCACCTGACCCAGAGTTGTTCAATCCTCTGCCAGCCTGAGACTCTCTGCATCACCTAATCCTGCTCACCAATCACCAAGGACCAGGAAGTATAAATCAGGAGGCTGAGTTAGAAACTGGGCCAGTTCCTCGTGTCACACACAGCTTTGTGTGAGTCTTCAAGCTGAGCTCTCTAAAGGTAATCTTTGTACCTAAGTTCCTGTGGAAACTCTGTTCCCTTGTTACCGTTTGGTTTACTTTTGTGTTGCCATTGATTTCACCATTTCCATGAGTCTCAATTTAAAGGCACAGTACTGAATTCCGTATTCTCCACTGAAAACCACAACTGTCGTGTTTCAGTTTTACTGCTGTTGTAGTTGTGATCTCCAGAGCTCCCGTATCCCTGTGGCTTTTGTGTCTCTGCACCTCCGTGCCTCAGTACCTCCGTGCCTCAGTACCTCCGTACCTCCATGCTTCCAGCATCTCCGTGCCTCAGTACCTCCGTGCCTCAGTACCTCAGTACCTCCGTGCTTCCAGCATCTCCGTGACTCAGTACCTCCGTGCTTCCAGCATCTCCGTGACTCAGTACCTCAGTACCTCCGTGCTTCCAGCATCTCCGTGACTCAGCACCTCGTGCTTCCAGTACCTCTGTGCTTTCGGCATCCCGTGCCTGAGCACCTCCGTGCTTCCAGCATCTCCGTGACTCAGTACCTCCGTGCTTTCAGCACCCCGTGCCTCAGCACCTCCGTGCTTCCAGCATCTCCGTGACTCAGCACCTCGTGCTTCCAGTACCTCTGTGCTTTCGGCATCCCGTGCCTGAGCACCTCCGTGCTTCCAGCATCTCCGTGACTCAGTACCTCCGTGCTTTCAGCACCCCGTGCCTCAGCACCTCCGTGCTTCCAGCATCTCCGTGACTCAGTACCTCCGTGCTTTCAGCACCCCGTGACTCAGCACCTCCGTTCCCCCAGCATCTTCATGCCTCCAGCACCTCCGTGTCTCTACGCACCCCAGTGTCTCTACGCACCCCAGTGTCTCTACGCACCCGTGTCTCTTCGCACCCCAGTGTCTCTTCGCACCCCAGTACCTCCAAGCACCTCAGTGCGTCCAAGCACTTCCGTGCCTCCAGTACCTCTGTGCTTTCAGCATCCCGTGCCTCAGCACCTCGTGCCTCCAGCACCTCCGTGTCTCTACGCACCCCAGTGTCTCTACGCACCCCAGTGTCTCTACGCACCCCAGTGTCTCTACGCACCCCAGTACCTCCAAGCACCTCAGTGCGTCCAAGCACTTCCGTGCCTCCTAGTACCTCAGTGTCTCCAAGCGCCTCCGCGCCTCCTAGCACCTTAGTTTCTCCAAGCATCTCAGTGTCTCCAAGCAACAGTGCACTTTAGCACAGTTGTACCTGGTATCTTCACTGATTCATCAGCACCTTTCCAGTTCTGTCTTTCAGGAGACCTTCAGCGTCCACACGTGCCTCCTGTCTGCCGACCTAATCCTGCATGAGGAGAACCTAGATTCGGCCATCTCTGCTGCGGTTCCTCTTCCCAGTCACCGGAAGAAACCCCGAGTTCACAATACTCCCAAACCAGGTCAGTGGTAGTATTCATATAATCCTCCAGTCGCCCGCACAGACTTCACTAACACCGGGTTCACAAAACCACAGTCATGACAGTAGGAACTGGCCACATGGACCCGACCGAAAGTGTTTGTCTGACGCAGGACCTCCTAAGCAATATTGCAGGACGCTTGGAAGGTCTGGAGTCGACTCAGCATCAATTAGCACAGTGTCTGCAGCGGAATTCTTTCTCCAGAGATTCTCTGACCTTCTGCACTAAGACTCCTGACCAACTGCAGATTTTCTTCCAGATGTTATTACAGTTACAAGAACTTTTGTCTAGTATTCTTTCTGTGATGCCTGATCTCTTCAGGAATACTACCAATGTTGTTGATCCTGTTTTGTCCCATCCAGTTAATAGAGTCTCTTCCTCTGTGCAAGGAAAAGTTGTTCATCAGAGCTATCCACGGCCCAAACTCTCTGAAGCTGAACGTCAGCAGCGTAGGGAGCTACACCTCTGTCTTTACTATGGAAATTGCAGTCATTTTGTAAAAGACTGCATTCTTCGTAAGTCAGGGAATGGTGACAAATCTCAGTATCACAGTGCTCATGTCTACAAGTCATCCACAGTAGCCGATCCTGCTACTGCTGACGGGGGTATCAAGATGGCTACTCTGAAAGAGACTCAAATTTATGACTGGGATCCGGTGATTAAAAGACCTTATCCCAGGTTGGGTGTCCAGAGAAGAATGTTTAAGCCATTTAGAGTCACAGAGGAGTCCGTGTCTTCAGCCCAAGGAGGGGCGTCCGTGTCTTCAGCCCCAGGAGGGGCGTCTTCAGAGTGTCCAGCCCCAGGAGGGGCATCTTCAGAGTGTCCAGCCCCAGGAGGGGCATCTTCAGAGTGTCCAGCCACAGGAGGGGCATCTTCAGAGTGTCCAGCCCCAGGAGGGGCGTCTTCAGAGTGTCCAGCCCCAGGAGGGGCGTCTTCAGAGTGTCCAGCCCCAGGAGGGGTGTCTTCAGAGTGTCCAGCCCCAGGAGGGGCGTCTTCAGAGTGTCCAGCCCCAGGAGGGGCGTCTTCAGAGTGTCCAGCCCCAGGAGGGGCGTCTTCAGAGTGTCCAACCCCAGGAGGGGCATCTTCAGAGTGTCCAGCCACAGGAGGGGCATCTTCAGAGTGTCCAGCCCCAGGAGGGGCGTCTTCAGAGTGTCCAGCCCCAGGAGGGGCATCTTCAGAGTGTCCAGCCCCAGGAGGGGTGTCTTCAGAGTGTCCAGCCCCAGGAGGGGCGTCTTCAGAGTGTCCAGCCCCAGGAGGGGCGTCTTCAGAGTGTCCAGCCCCAGGAGGGGCGTTTTTAGAGTGTCTAGCCCCAGGAGGGGCGTCCGTATCTCCAGCCCCTGTGAGGGGTTCAAAGGGTTCAGCCCCAGAGAGTCTACAGAGTGCTGCCCAGCCAGAGAGTCTACAGAGTGCTGCCCAGCCAGAGAGTCTACAGAGTGCTGCCCAGCCAGAGAGTCTACAGAGTGCTGCCCAGCCCCGTGAAGTGGGGGCTCTTGCCTCAGCCCAGCCCCGTGAAGAGGGGGCTCCTGCCGGTCCAGCAATACTCCAGGCCCTGCCTGGTCAGTCCGTTCCGGTTCCAGCTGGTCCATCGATACTCCAGGACCAGCCTGGTCAGTCTCCTTTGGCTCCAGCCAATTCAAGTATCCTCGGTTCTAATCCAGTCCTACTCGTCCAGCCTGAGATTTCTCCAGTTTCAGTCTGTTCAAACTCATCTGGACTCAAACCGATTCCAAGCATTGGTCCGAGTAAAGAACTTTTGTCAGTTGGTCCCAGTAAAGGACTTCCACCATCTAGTTCTAAAATTAGACTTCAGTCTGTCTCTGATTCTGTTTCCTCGTCTTCCAGCTTTGAGTCCACAACTTCTACAGGGAAATCTAATACATCTTCTCATCAATGTCAGAATAAATCTGCTGTAGCCACCAAAGTCAAGAAAATTCCCAAGGCTACTCACTTAAAGTCTGAATGTGCTACAGAGCCGGATACCGATCTGAGTACAGTTTTCTCAGCTTTGTCCCTAAGTTTGTCTGAGCAACCTAATGTTCCATCTGCTGATTCGGATAAAGGACATCAGACTAATATTGCTGAGAAGGATACTGATGTTGTTTTCTCAATCCAGTCATCAGAGTCATTTGCCTCAGTCGCAGACGCGAGTGTCGCAGCTTCAGGGGAAATTACTAGCATCACCATCCAGAATGAGATTTCAAGTGACTTTTCAGTCTCATTTGAGGATTCCAGTGAGGCAACTTCAGAAAGGATATTTTCTCATCAATGTCGGGATAATTCTGCTGTAGCATCTAAAGTAAAAAAAAATACCAAGGCTATTGACCTAATGTCTGAATGTGTACCTCAGTCTAATGTTTCAGTGACATCTGTTTCCTTGAGTCCAATTTCATCCTCCACTCAGTCTTCTGAACATTCAGCCAATGCTCCGTTTTTTGACTCCTTGCTTTCTGAGCAAGATAATGCCTTAATGAACCAATACCTTAAGAATTTCAGTGATGCCAAGAATTGGGGAACTGTACAAAGGCAACAGCCTGTTGATTTAAGAGTTGGTTATGTTTCCATTGATTCCACTCCAAGTTCCTTGTGTTATTCTGAACTTGTTAATGCAGCTTACAAAACGGATGTAGTTACTCCCAAAGAAGACTGGTATCTTCCAATAGACTTAGACTCAGACTCTGAATTTGATTCAGTTCATGATTCTACTCCTTTCCTGGGAGGTCCCATTCGTTCCTGTTATACTTTAACGCATGAAGAGGATCCAGAATTACCAAAAAACTCTACAGGTCTCGGTATGAAAAGTCCTCACTATAGAACAAGAATTAATTTAAGCCTCAGTGGAGTGCTAGCTTCAAAAGCACAATCCTCTCGTACTACTAATCTAGGAAAGAAACCTTTTACAGTTTATTCCTCAGTCCTTTCAGATGAAGGAAATTCCAGTTTTGTCAATGATGGATGGTCTACCTGTTCTGAAGATGAAGATCAGGAAGACTTCTAAAGAATCCAGCTTAAGTTTTGTTTCTGGACCCTCTGGTTTCCACTTTTTAGAAGCTTTGTGTACAAGTTATTCATCAAGTTCCTTAAGATTCAAGATGGGTGTCCGGAGTCCACCCTTGAAGAGGGGGATACTGTCACAATCCTGACTGTAGGTTTTATATTTGGTGACTTACCCCTGCCATCTGTCCTGGATCCTGTGTCTTTTCACTCACGGAGTTAAACAGCTTGTCAGCACTATGAGTTTTTCTGAGTTCTCTGCCTGAGAGGTAATAGTTAATTAGCTCCACCTGTGGTGATCTCCTGTGTGAGGCTGAATTCAGTAATCTGAACTTTAGGTCTAAAAGCAAGCATCCTGTGTTTTGCAGAAGTTCAGGCTTCAGTGTTCTCTCGGCCTGCTAGGCCTCATTCTACATCACAGCCTTGGCTAGAGTAGTCACATGACAGTGACTGTTCACCTGACCCAGAGTTGTTCAATCCTCTGCCAGCCTGAGACTCTCTGCATCACCTAATCCTGCTCACCAATCACCAAGGACCAGGAAGTATAAATCAGGAGGCTGAGTTAGAAACTGGGCCAGTTCCTCGTGTCACACACAGCTTTGTGTGAGTCTTCAAGCTGAGCTCTCTAAAGGTAATCTTTGTACCTAAGTTCCTGTGGAAACTCTGTTCCCTTGTTACCGTTTGGTTTACTTTTGTGTTGCCATTGATTTCACCATTTCCATGAGTCTCAATTTAAAGGCACAGTACTGAATTCCGTATTCTCCACTGAAAACCACAACTGTCGTGTTTCAGTTTTTTTTTTTTTTTAAAATATGTTTATTAGTTTTTCCACATAGAGACATAAAGAGAGAAAAAGGCAGAGAAACAATGCAGTACAAAGTGCATGTAAAATGCTTATACTTATGGATTACATAATAGGCAACAAAGGTATGGCATAGTATCAAACATCACCACTACCCCTGGTGTTGTGTATAGGAGCGAGCAGTGCAGAGGACCATATCAAAGCATCAGCAGTGATGAATATAAACAGCAATTTAGGCCTATAATATATTATTAAAGAAAAACTGCACATTATCACATATGTGCCAAACCAAAATCAACTAGACAATCATAGAGAAAAAGAAAGAAGAAAGAAAGACAACAAAGACATGGATAAGAAGTGTGAGGGAGGAGGGGGGGGGGGGTTGTAGATGCCTAACGAATATTCATCATACATGATAAGGCACATTCCTAGGGACTGTGGGGATCAAATCGCTCAGTATCAAGGTACGAAAGCGAGCATCACCCCGGTGCCGAAGGTGGATCATCACCAATAGGGATACCTAGTCTGCGGTAAGAATCCCAACTAAGGGAATCAAACAATTTCAGTATATGAGTTCGTTGTGGGGGTAGAAGAGAGTCAATGTATAGTCCCCATTTCTTATAAAAGCGCAAAGCGTTGCGGTCAAGGTCTGGGAGAGTTGATTGGCGTTCAAAGTATAGTGTATTAGTAAGTAAAGACTTGAGGTTACCTAGGGAGGGGGAGGTTCGATATATCCAATGATTCAGAATTAACTTTTTCCCCAGGGTCAATAGTACATATAGAAACGGAATGCAGTATGTCTGGGATGGATGTAAACGCCAGGTTGTAGTATTAAGGCCGAGGAGTGCCGCTGGATCCATAGGGAGAGAGATCCGGAAGGTGGATTTTATATACCACACTACTTTATTCCAGAATCGTTTAATTTTCGGACAATGCCAAAAGTTATGCATAAAGAGAGCATTTGGTGCTTTACATTTGGGGCAACGACCAGAGTCTGTAGAGACCATATATTTGCGTTGTCCCGGGGCAATATATGCCCGATGTAAAAATTTGAAGTGGATTTCCTGAAGCTGGGCAGAATGCAGGGCTTTCAGTATAGCAGGAAGGGGGGAGAGGAAGCACTCCACCGATGGGTCCCAGGACCACTCACTCGACCATTTTGACAACATGGGGGGCCAGAAAACCTCCGGCTTGCCGGGCAACAAGTCCCGGTATAACCAGCATATCTTGTATGAAAAGGTAGGTAACGTGACCAGCAGGGCGGACAGAGGATCCTTTCTCCGCTCGTGCACAGGAGGGATGGGGAGAGTTTGTACAAAATGGCGTACTTGTAGGAACATGAAGAAATCAGATGAGGGCACACCGTGTCTCTCGGCTAAATCCGCGAATGACAATACATGGCCACCCGGGTCGAACACATCACGAATGAGGGCTATGCCCCTAGATTTCCATGTGAGGAATTTGGTATTGTCAAGGGGAGGAGTGAAGCAGGGGTTTCCGCACAATGGGATAAAAGGAGAGTATTCTGGGTTGCGATGTAGGGCCTTGTTAATGGCCCACCAGGAGCGATAGGCGTCCCAGAAAAGAATATTAGGGCGTACCATTGGTGGGAGCAAGGCTTTCGGGGTATGTAGCAAAGCCCTTAAGTCGTAAGGGTGTACAAGGCTCTGTTCCATGTCATAATTAACATATGAGGAGGTGCCCCTTAACCAATCCGAGATATACCTAAAGTTCGCGGCCTGGAAGAAAGCCAAGAGGTCTGGTACAGCCAAGCCACCCTGGGCACGGGGGAGTTTAAGTTTAGGTAAAGAAATCCGAGACCTCTTGCGATTCCACAGGAATTTGGAGAACATTCTATCACATTCTTTTAAGTCTTTAGTAGGGGGCTGGATAGGAATCATCTGGAGTAGATAAGAGATCTTGGGGAATACAATACTCTTCAAAATAGCTACTCTTCCTAGTAGGGACACAGGAAGAGATGACCAAGTGGATAGCAATTGGGAAACTTTGTTAAAAACAGCGGTATAGTTGACTGAGTATAGGTCTAAGATATTCACAGGGATATATATACCCAAATATTTAAGGCCTAAGGTGTTTCTCTTAAATTGAGTGAGAACTGGCACCGGGGGGCGCTGACAGGCAATCGAGTTGAGTGGGAAGAGTTCAGACTTAGAGGCATTAACACGATATCCCGCAAAGGCACCAAACTCAGAAATAGCCAGCATGATTGGCGGGACAGAGGTCTCAGGTCGTGAAATAAAGAGGAGCATGTCATCTGCAAACAAACTCACACGGAGCTCATGGTCATGAATCAATACTCCGGAGTATTCTGGGAGATGACGCAGTTTAATAGCCAGGGGCTCTATGGCGATAGCAAATAAAAGTGGGGAAAGGGGGCAGCCCTGCCTTGTGCCTCGGTGAAGAGGAATAGGAGCCGACAAGTAGCCATTACACATGATGCGAGATGAGGAGGGGGAATACAAATTACGTATCATGTTGATCAGGTCCAGCGGAAACCCAAACTTATCCAGCGTCGTGTATAAGTGATCCCAACTGACAAGATCAAACGCTTTCTCCGCGTCCAGGGAGAGGATGTATTGGGGGTCAGGGTCTCCGCTGGAGTGTAACCAGGTGGCCGCGGCAAGAACTTTACGGATATTGTTAGTGGAGTGTCGGCCTGAGATGAAACCAGTTTGGTCAGGGTGGATAATGGAGGGGAGTAATCCCTTTAACCTATCTGCAATAATTTTCGTAAATAGTTTATAGTCAACGTTGAGCAAGGAGATGGGGCGGTATGAACCGGGGAGATGGGGATCCCTTCCCGGTTTGGGAAGGAGACGTATCAGGGCTTCGTTAAAGTACAGAGGGAGGGAATGGGAAGATAAAATGTTATTAAATACCAGGGTCAGAGGATCCAGCAATTTAAGTATGAGCATTTTGTAGAATTCCCCAGAGAAACCATCGGGTCCAGGTGCTTTCATGGGCTTAAGATGTTTAATTGCCGCTTCCACCTCCTGGGTAGTAATCGGCAAGCAAAGATCCCCCTTCACCGATGTTGATATTTGAGGCAAGGAAACAGAGTCCCAGAAAGAAGTTTTAGCTGCTTGATCGAGGGGAGGGGGGGAGTAAATGTCAGTATAAAATTCTGAGAGGATCTGCGCCATGTCCACAGATCTGGTAGCCAACGAGCCATCGTCTCGTTTCAATGTCTGGATCACCGAGGACGGCACTGAACCCCGCAGAAGATTTGAAAGGAGACGGCCCGTTTTATTGCCGTACCTATGAAAGCGGTGATTTCTGCTAAATGTATGGCGGTCGCCCATTAATGCCAGTACAGCACCAAACTGAGACTTGCAATCTAAATATACCTTCTTTGAGGCAGGAGACGGGGACTGTTTGAAGTGTTGGTAGGCATCAGTTAGGCAGCGTTGTGAGGTTTTAAACTCAGAAAGAAATTGTTTCTTTCTTGTGGAGGTATATTCCACAAGCCTACCGCGTATAACCGCCTTTGAGGTCTGCCAGAACAATAAGGGATCGGTTTCAGCAATACCTGCATTATCCAGTCTGAACTCCTCCCAAAATGCCTCCAACCTGTTCCGAAATTGTAGGGAAGAGGTAAAGGAAGTGGGGAAACGCCAGCATTTAAAGGAGCCATAGTCTAATGAGGTGGTAAGGGAAACCCAAACTAGGGCGTGATCAGAAAGAGAAATTGTTTCCATCTGTGCTTCAGTATTTTGGGGAATCAGGGAATCTGAGAGCAATAAGAAGTCTATTCTGGACAGTGTGCCGTGAGCAGCCGAGAGACACGAGTACTCCCTGTCAGTGGGATGAAGAAATCTCCAAGCATCAGTCAGATGCAGTTGTTGTGCAAAAAAGGTGACACCTAGGTTAGGAGGGGAGCGTGCACGAGCGGAGGAGTTCGAATCCATATAAGCGGAGGCCACAATATTGAAGTCTCCGCCCACAATCATTGGACATGGCATAAACGGGCACAGTGTTGTTATGAGACTCTTAAAAAAAACTTTTGAATAAGAGTTTGGAGCATACACAGAACATAAAACATACTTGGTATTATGAAGTAAAATTTCAAGTATTAGGAATCTACCAGCAGGATCGCACAGGGAAGTAATGACTTCAATATGCAGGCTACTTTTAGCGAGGATCAATACACCCCTAGCCTTAGAAGAATAGGGAGCGTCTAAGAGTACCTGCCAGCCCAAAACACCCAATTTTTGGGCCTCTGGAGTGAGAAGGTGCGTCTCCTGTATAAACACCAAATCCATATGTAATCTATTTAAATAGAGTAGGATCTTCTTCCTCTTGATAGGGGAGTGGATACCCCCAACATTCCATGTGCCCACCTTAATAGAAGACATGGGGCTTTAAGTAATGAGTAATCATACAGGAAGACATCTTACAAACCCATAAGCAGTGTAGGGTGGGAAAAGACACAAGAGGAAGGAGGGGAGGGGGAAGACACAAGGATAGTAGAGACATAGAGATGAGAAGAAAATATTAGACCCACCGGGGGGTCCCACAACAATATTCGTGTAACAACTTCACGGTATTATAATTAAAGTAATAACCAAGGGCAGCAAGGAGGGCAGTGCTCCTAGCCAGCAACCACTATAATGAGCAGCATAGGGGATGGGGGGGGGGGGGAGAGGGAGAGGGAGAAGGGTAAGGGGAGTGGGGTGTAGGGGAGGGAGAAATAGGGAGTGGAAGGGGGGAGGGGGGGGGGAGAGGGATAAGGGATATGAGTGAGCGGTCAGAATGACATCAGCCTACCCCTAAATGGATGGGCAAAACAGGCATCCAAGCATATAGAACTATATAAAACTAGAAACAGGCATATAGGTATACATTGCTTAGAGGAAGCTTATGTCACTTTAAGATTATATATACATCACCCAGAAGACCACTGAGGGATTAGCGAGAAGGTCCAAATAAGACTAACAGAGGAACTTATAGTCCACGGGGTGGGGATGAGAAATAAATGTATGTCGAGGGTGACTAAGTCCAGGCAACAATGAAGCAGGATAGTTACAGGGCAGTGTCTGTAAAAGACGGCTATTTCGGCACTTGGTCGGAGGCTTCGGTCTCCGAAAGATAAGCGGCAGCATCCTCCGGGGTGTGGAAGTCCTTAAAAGACGTGCCATCGAAAATCCTCAGGCGTGCAGGATAGAGTAGAGCAAACTTTCGGCCCTCGTGGGCTAATTTTGAGCATGTGGGAGAGAACGCCTTTCGTAGCCTGGTAAGCTCCGGGGAGAAGTCCTGGAAAATTAATAATTTGGCATCTTCCCAAACAAGGTCTCTTATACGGCGGGAAGCAGACCACAGGGCCTCTTTATGGAGGTAGTTAAGACACCGAAATAGCACAGCTCGTGGTCGGTTGGATGCAGCGGAGCGACCAGGGCCTGTTCTGTGTGCACGTTCTACCACGAGATCCGAGCAAATATCTTGAATTCCAAGGAGATCAGGAAGTGTGTGTCGAAGGAAGTGATAAAGAGCTTGGCCCTTAATAGTCTCTGGGAGCCCAATGAGCCTGAGATTGTTTCTGCGCGATCTATTTTCTAGATCGTCGATCTTAGACCATACCAGGTTTTCTGATTTCTGCAGTTTAGCGGAGATGTCGGAGAGTTCAGCGATTTGCTGAAAATTTTCGCCAGCAGTATGTTCCACTTGTAAAACACGCTTGGACAGTTGTTTATACTGGCTTTTAATATCCAGGACAGCTTGCTGTAGTGCAGCAGCATGCAGCTGTGCTTGTTCTTGAAATAACGGCTGGACGGTCTCTTTCACCTCTCTAACAATGTCCTCATAGGACAAGGAATGCCCCGGGGTAGAGGAGGGCAGTAACGTGCCTAGGGCAGCGGACCCAGCAAGGGATGGAGAGACGCTGGGCACAGGGGCCAAGGGAGGAGCTGAGGTACCCGCCGTTCGAGCTCCGGTCTCCAGAGAAGCCGCGGCGGCCATCTTGGAAGCCGAGCCGCGGCTTTCAGATTTGGCCCGTGGAGGCTTTCCCTGCATCGTGGGAGCTAAGAATCGGTCCATAGAGGGGGGCCGGATGTACGGGGAGCGGGCCGGTGTGAGTGACCGCTCAATGGACGCCCAAAGCGGGCGATATGTTAGAGGTCAGTGGCTGCAGGCACCGGAGCTTCTAAGCAGCGTGTCACTCCATGCGGTGCCGGAACCGGAAGTCCTGTCGTGTTTCAGTTTAACTGCTGTTGTAGTTGTGATCTCCAGAGCTCCCGTATCCCAGTGGCTTTGTGTCTCTGCACCTCCGTGCCTCAGTACCTCCGTGCCTCAGTACCTCAGTACCTCCATGCTTCCAGCATCTCCGTGACTCAGTACCTCTGTGCCTCAGTACCTCAGTACCTCCGTGCTTCCAGCATCCCCGTGACTCAGTACCTCCGTGCTTCCAGCATCTCCGTGACTCAGTACCTCCGTGCCTCAGTACCTCAGTACCTCCGTGCTTCCAGCATCTCCGTGACTCAGCACCTCGTGCTTCCAGTACCTCTGTGCTTTCGGCATCCCATGCCTGAGCACCTCCGTGCTTCCAGCATCTCCGTGACTCAGTACCTCCGTGCTTTCAGCACCCCGTGCCTCAGCACCTCCGTGCTTCCAGCATCTCCGTGACTCAGTACCTCCGTGCTTTCAGCACCCCGTGACTCAGCACCTCCGTATCCCCCAGCATCTTCGTGCCTCCAGCACCTCCGTGTCTCTACGCACCCCAGTGTCTCTACGCACCCCAGTGTCTCTACGCACCCCAGTGTCTCTTCGCACCCCAGTGTCTCTTCGCACCCCAGTACATCCAAGCACCTCAGTGCGTCCAAGCACTTCCGTGCCTCCAGTACCTCTGTGCTTTCAGCATCCCGTGCCTCAGCACCTCGTGCCTCCAGCACCTCCGTGTCTCTACGCACCCCAGTGTCTCTACGCACCCCAGTGTCTCTACGCACCCCAGTACCTCCAAGCCCCTTAGTGCGTCCAAGCACTTCCGTGCCTCCTAGTACCTCAGTGTCTCCAAGCGCCTCCGCGCCTCCTAGCACCTTAGTTTCTCCAAGTATCTCAGTGTCTCCAAGCAACAGTGCACTTTAGCACAGTTGTACCTGGTATCTTCACTGATTCATCAGCACCTTTCCAGTTCTGTCTTTCAGGAGACCTTCAGCGTCCACACGTGCCTCCTGTCTGCCGACCTAATCCTGCATGAGGAGAACCTAGATGCGGCCATCTCTGCTGCGGTTCCTCTTCCCAGTCACCGGAAGAAACCCCGAGTTCACAACACTCCCAAACCAGGTCAGTGGTAGTATTCATATAATCCTCCAGTCGCCCGCACAGACTTCACTAACACCGGGTTCACAAAACCACAGTCATGACAGGTATGTGTTCCTACAGTACAGTATATAGATAACGCATGCCAGTCGAGTCTCTGCTTTGGAAATCAGGAAGACCTACAGTACAGTAATAAGAGCTTGTCTTTTACATGAGAAAGTCACTGCGTGTAACACAATTTGGTGGCACAATAAACATTCGTCTTACGTCACAGACAGGTAAACCCTGCGCCAATATTACATCCAAGCTCTATACTTCTTACACTTCCTTTAGATCATTTTGTCGTCCCTTTGAAGAAAAAACATCACAGACATTAACGTGTACATTGCTAAAACATCTCAAATATAATATTTAACAAGTTTCAAATCCCTTATGACTAGTCTGTACTGTACAGATGGAGCCACGCTCATCTAGCCTTCTCTGCTGCACCTAGGTTCACCAAGGTTTATTTGCATAAGCCTTTCATCTATTGTTCTCAGCTGCAATACAATACAGAGAGAACAATACAGCAGGGTATTAAGTCATTACAGCAGGGGATTATGAAGGTCATTCTGACCCGATCGCACTCTGCAGTTTATCGCAGCAGTGCGATTGGGTCAGTACTGCACATGCGCCGGCGTATGCCAGATGGCAGAAGGCCGTCATTGCCTAGTGATCGCCTCTGCCTGATTGACAAGCAGAGGCGGTCGCTGGGCGGGAGGGGGCTAGATGTCGGCGTTAAGCCACCATTTAGGGGGTGTGGTCTGGCCAATGCAGGCGTGGCCGGACCGTTGGGGGGGCGGGTTGTGGTGGCTGCGTGACATCACATGCAGCCGCTGCGACCCGGGGCAGCGAAGAGGTTCTCCCAGCCAGCCGCAGAAGCTGCGCTGGCCGAGAGTTATTCCTTAAATGCAAAAGCATTTAGCACAGCTGCGATCAACTCGGAATGCCCCCCTAAGTCCGTCAGCACTTGCTCAGTTAATCCTAATGGGATAGATGAGCAGGTCTCCATTTGTATGTGTCTGGCTTTTTTTTTTAAATGCTCTAAAGGGACGTCCCACTGAGCGTTCTATACTCCATTCCTCACAATTCAGCACTCACACTGTTCTCCTGATCATATTCCGCTCAGTTATTAATTACAGACTGTTGTGCTGAGGCAAGGGAAGAAAAGCCGGAAGTTAGAGCTATTCATCTGTCCTGTGTGTTTTAGAAATAAACTTGGAACTTCATTTTATTATACTGTATCTAATTTTTTTTGTTAAAGTTCTTTAGGAACATTTTATTTAAGGCGTTAGGGAACTACAAACTCTGTTTTAAAATATGGGAGGATCCTGCACAGAGGAGATTAATAAACAAGATGCAGGATGTATAGAGAAATAGAATGGACATATCCAATTAATATAAGACATTAGGGCCCTCGTTCCGAGTTGATCGCTCGCTATCTACTTTTAGCAGCCGTGCAAATGCATTGTCGCCACCCACGGGGGAGTGTACCTTCGCTTTGCAAGTGTGCGAACGCCTTTGCAGCCAAGCTCTGCAAAAACATTTTGTGCAGTTTCTGAGTAGGTCTGAACTTACTCAGCCCTTGCGATCACTTCAGTCTTTTTTGTCCCGGAACTGACGTCAGACACCCGCCCTGCAAACGCTTGGACACGCCTGAAGATTGGGAGAAAAGGGACCTCTCCGAAAATACAGTGTCACAATAATTATATAGGAGAAAGAGTAAATGGGATGGAATCAACATCACAGTGGACAGGTTCCCAACAGTAAGAAAGCCGACAGCACCATTTAACGGATCCCATAAAGTATTTACACCCTACACCCCACCTGCAGCCTACCCCTAACCTGTCCTACAGCCTAACCTTAACCTACTACCCATAGCCTAAGCCTAACTGTCCCACTAGTGCCTAACCCTAAAACTATCCCTAACCCAAGTACTTACCATTGGGATCCATATGGATTCTGACCGTCGTGATGCCGATGTCACAACATTTTGTTCGTGGATTACAGTTCGGCATTTAATACAGTAATCCCAACATCATTAGTGTTTAAATTATCTGAGTTGGGATTGAATAACTTTGTATGTAGATGGATCTTGGATTTCTTGACTAACAGGCCCCAATCTGTTAGATTGTACAATTCCCTGTCAAGCGAACTTGTAATCAGTACAGGGGTGCCTCAGGGTTGTGTACTGAGTCCCCTGCTGTACTCTCTGTTTACCTATGATTGCCATTCAAATTCGGAGTCAGTTCACATTATTAAATTTGCCGATGATATCGCAGTCGTAGGTTTAATAAGTAAGGACGATGAGTCAGAATATAGATCTGAGGTCGCTAGGTTAGAAGCTTGGAGTCAAACTAATCACTTAATTTTAAATGTAAAAAAAAACAAAAGAAATGATTGTAGATTTTAGGAAAATTCACATGCAGCCTTCTTGTCCCCTAGTCGTAAATAACCAGGTTGTGGAGACAGTTGAGTCCTTTAAATTCCTGGGTATTAACATCTCCAATGACCTGTCTTGGGGTATCCATACACGATGTGTTGTTAAAAAATCTCAACAACGCCTGTTTTTATTGAGGAAAATGCGCATGGCAGGGATACGTAAGGAGATTTTAGTAAACTTTTATTCAGCAATTTTAGAGAGTGTCCTCACATACGGAATTATAGTATGGTTTGGAAACTGTACTGTTATAGAACGTAAGTCCCTTCAGAGAGTGGTTAAAACTGCAAGTAGAGTAATTGGAGTCAGCCTGCCCTGTATTCAGGATATATATGAAAAAAGGCTCCTCACTAAGGTGAAAAGTATTCTGGGAGATCTATCTCATCCAAATGGGGGGATGTTTTCTGTGTTGCCATCTAATAGGCGTTACCGTTCTATTCTTTGTCGGACAAACCGGTTAAGGGGTAGTTTTTTCCCAAAAGCAATAAACATGTTAAACCAGATAGGACCGAGATAAATTGACAATTGGGAATGTCTTGGGTTTAGGAGTGCTCTCTTCGTTCTGTTCTTATGGTCTCTGTATATGCTTGCTTTTTAGTTTCGTTGATTGTTCATTGAACTATTGATGACAATAAAGTATTATTATTATTATTATTTAGACAATCCGATGGGAAAATGTCAACACAGAAGACTACGTACAGTATGAAACATTTGGGATGGGAAGGTTAGGGGGGTGGAACAGGAGGGTTAGTATACTTACCTTCCAAGTGTTGGGATCCTTCACGTTGGGATGCCACTGTCGGTTGGGTTCCGATACCATCCCATTACATGCAAATGGATAGTGATACTGTTAAACCCTGGTATAGCCGGTGATGGATAATTTTTTTATTTTGCCAAGTGCTTACATTTGTCATTTATTATTATTATTATTATTGTTATTATTATTATTATTATTATTATTATCATCATCATCATCAATATTAATATTACTGCTGCTACTTCTTCTACTACTACTACTGATTGTATTAATAATGTTTAAATGTCCATAACTGCTGTTACTGTACTTATTGAGATGTGATGTACCATTTACCAATTTGTCAACATAGTTTCCAGTGATAAACATATTAAAGACAAATTATGAATTTGATCAAAAATGTAAGACTGAATCTGAGATATTTCGAGTACATTTTCAAGAAAGATCAAAAACTTTTTCTTGCGCGCACAACTTTCCAGTGCTTCATAGGGGGGATTATGAGATTAAACCTATTAAATTGCCACCTGCACTGAAAATATGTTGTGCCAGATGGAACGTTGTGAATAGAGGAGAAATATATAAGCATTAAGTTTTGCTTATATATTTTTAATACTGTTTTGTGTGCTAACACAATTTAATAGCCCTCACCGCTGCCAAAATTCTTACAACCACATTTTTCATTGAGTGCAAAATTCAGGATCTGTAGACGATTAGTGTAGGCTGCATGGTCACATTTATCAACATCCAAAGAGCGTTACATTGTAGCGTGCCTAAAAGAAATACTATACGTAATGTACTGCTTGCCATTTCGGGTGCTTGGAATTTTATTAGTTTAACCAAACACCTAAATAATACAAATTCAATCTGGAGATTAAGATCCTACTACACTGACAAAAAGATAATTCTACAAAACAATATAAACTACTTCCACATAAAACAGAATTTTTTAGGTGATGGTGAATTATTTATCTTTAGCTTTACATTGCCCAACAGACTAATACATTTTTATTATGTTGAATCGCAGAAGTTTACCTAAAGTGAAATAAAATCTAAAAGAGGATACTACTTAATTTAATTTCGTGTAATGCAGAGAATGTCCGAGCCAACGTTGATGGTATCGGAAAGATTTGTGCAGGGCCAGGGGCTGCGGAGAGATTATGAGCTAGCTGTGCTCTGGGGCTTGCAAAAGGTGCAATATGTAGCTGATGACAAAATATGAATTCTTATCCTAGATTCCTCTTCTCTCAGGGAGAGCATTGTTTTTATAAACACTGTTTATATACAAAAATTTCTCCCTGACAAGGTTCTGTACCTAAGCTAGCAGGCGAGATGTGAGATACAGGAAAACTCAGCCCAAGAATGATCATTGTGTGCTATATATTATGCTCTCTCCCAAATGATGGAGGATCTGGGAGAACTTTTTGTTTTCCTTTGTATATGATGCAACAAGGCCGTAGCAGTGGGAAGGGTCACCGGTATTAGGAAGAAATTTAGTACCCAGGTCATCCTCAGAAAGCTCTAGGCAGCTGCTCTCTAGGCTGCAGGGTGCCTCTCTAGGCAGCCTGCAAATCAAATACAGGTGATGAAGAGCAAAGGTGGTGCCTCCTCCTAGATCCTGTGCTCTGTGTGGAAGCACCTATCACCCAACACTGCTCTGTGGTGCACACCGTTATTACTAAAGCGCAGGTGACCAAAACAATTTGCCCATTTTAATACTGTAATTGATCAGATTTTAGGTGACTCAGTGGCATCATAAGGGTGGTGAGGGGGGTGCGGCCTGCACCCAGGAGTCACCCTCGGAAGGGGTGACACCAAAATGAACGCTCCCCAGAGGTGACAGGAACCGGATGCTGCAGTGTGACAGTCTCCTGAAGTACTTGGATCCTGTCATAGATGAGGAGCTGACAATACAGAAAGACTGTCTACGGTGGCAGTACAGCAACTCCGAAGATGCTGGTCACTCCCCCGGACTGATGACCCCTGTGAGGCCATGCCCCTTCTTTATACCAACACGCCCCCTTTATGTGTGACAACGTCCCCTTTCCCCCGCAATCATCCCACCGGGCACGCGGGAGATCCAGACTGCGCACCGGGTATATATATATATATATATATATATATACATACACAAAGGGTGATTCAAAAGTCACAGTACACCCTTTTGTTTCAAAAACTGTGCAGGAAATGGGAAAACTGAATACTCCAGTAAGGTATGGGTGAGGTGGGCTATCTTTTTGGGTATGTACCGAACATGGGCGCCACTTTGAAATCGGACATCTTGAATCTAAGTCAGTTTTCCCATTTTCTGCACAGTTTTTGAAACAAAAGGGTGTACTGCAACTTTGACAACGGTGTACTGCAACTTTTGAATCACCCTGTATATGTGTGTGTGCTGTGCCTATATGTGAAGTCTCTGAGTGACGTTTTTTTATGGACACCTGCAGATCTTACTTTCTGTGCACCTGGAGCATTTGCTTATATATATATATATATATACAATTTAATGAAAAATAAATAATTACAAGATCATTTGTCAGTTAATGTTATGCAACAAATCAATCTCATAATGATTAAAAAGACCGCTGATATAAAAATATAGGTGTCTATTTACTAAGCCTTGAATTAAGATAAAGTTGCTGGAGATAAAGTGTCAGCCAATCGGCTCCTAACTATAATTTTTCAAACACAGCCTGTAACATGGCAGTTAGGAGCCGATTGGCTGGTACTTTATCTCCATCCAAGGCTTAGTAAATAGATCCCTTATTCTCTGAATAAATTCCACATTATACCAATTTGGGGAGGGCAACGGACGATTGATAGATAATGACAGAATCCAGTAGCAAAATGCATCAGCTTACTTATACAGACTGCTAGTTACTAATCTGATGAGCTCCTGCACAATGGCTCTTGTCATCAGCGGCCATGGTGACTTCCAGCCTACTACTGTGACATTGGGATATCCATTCATTTTGCATTGGACTCCTTTGCTACTTAGACCATCGTTAATTGGACCTTAAAACACCATCATAGAACTGGGATTCTTACTACCACAATAGCTCTTTACCTTATCCCTACACGGCTGTATACACCTATCTATCAATTGTCCACTGCCTTAACCAAACTGGAATACTGGGGAATTTCTTCAGACATAGGGGTACATTTACTAAGCAGTGATAAGAGCGGAGAAGTGAGCCAGTGGAGAAATTTCCCCATCAACCAATCAGCAGCTCTGTATCATTTTATAGTATGCAAATTATAGATGTTACTTCAGTGCTGATTGGTTGCCATGGACACTTCTACACTGGCACACTTCTCTGCTCTTATCACTGCTTAGTAAATGTACCCCTAAATATTGGTATCAGCTGCCTTTTTACTCATTATGAGATCGATCGATGTGATGCCCACCATGAATTGACAAGTGATTTTATATTTATTTATTTCTCATTAAATTGTATTTTTTAAGTCTTAATGGTAACTAATGTATATGCCTTTAGCTTATGTGCGCTGTTTTTAGTTACTTTCATTAGTTATACAGTATTGCTTCTAACGTTCATAAATAAAGTGTGCGCACAATAGAGCTGTTGCGGTCAGGTCAGTCGGTTTCAGAAATGTTGCGGAAAAGACGCTGACATTTTATGCACAATTTAGAATTCGGTACATATTTGCTTTGACTAATGTTGTATTTGGATGCATGTCTATTATAAGGTTGGGTATGGGATCCCGGCTGTTGGAATGCAGGCAGTCACATGACCAACACCGGCATCCCAAAAATGAGAATTCTGACAGGGGATAGGGTAAATATTTTACCCCTCCCCTGTCCCTAACCATAACCCAACTGGGGTGGTGGCTAGGGCTATGATTCAGGGGGTGGCAGCTAGGGCTAAGACTCGGGTGGTGTTGTATACGACTAACACCCCACTTTAGTGCATAATGCTAACCCCCCACCATCCCTAATAGTGACCCCGATAATTGGCAGTTGGTTTTCTGGCACCAGAATTCCAAGTGGTGTCAGGATTCCGGCAGTAGTCTCATGACCACCGGCATCCCAGCTCCCCTATAGTCTCTTTCACCTTGCGGGACACCATCTTACAAAAACTGACTGCCAGACGGACTGCCCCTACTGCTGAATGACACAAATTATTATAAAATGCAAATAGAAAGTAACTATATAATAAAAGGCTGACTGCTCCTCACCTCTGTTATGTGCACCAGTGGCCGCTGGAGGCCGCCAGACAGACTAAATGAAAATGAAAGTGATTATGCAGGGAGATGTTACAGCCTGCTGATAATTAAGTAAAAATACTGATCTAATAAATGGCAGTTGCAGTTCATATTCAAAATTGACTGGATTTTCTATTCTTTTTGTTTGATTTCCACTTACGGTTACAATAAACTTGCACTGCTCCTCACCTCTGTGGTGCCACCAGCACCTACTGGAGGGACAAGAACACACACACACCCTATGTACACTGCACCAACCACCATATACTGCCCCTATATATTAGAGATGAGCGCCTGAAATTTTTCGGGTTTTGTGTTTTGGTTTTGGGTTCGGTTCCGCGGCCGTGTTTTGGGTTCGAACGCGTTTTGGCAAAACCTCACCGAATTTTTTTTGTCGGATTCGGGTGTGTTTTGGATTCGGGTGTTTTTTTCAAAAAACACTAAAAAACAGCTTAAATCATAGAATTTGGGGGTCATTTTGATCCCAAAGTATTATTAACCTCAAAAACCATAATTTACACTCATTTTCAGTCTATTCTGAATACCTCACACCTCACAATATTATTTTTAGTCCTAAAATTTGCACCGAGGTCGCTGTGTGAGTAAGATAAGCGACCCTAGTGGCCGACACAAACACCGGGCCCATCTAGGAGTGGCACTGCAGTGTCACGCAGGATGTCCCTTCCAAAAAACCCTCCCCAAACAGCACATGACGCAAAGAAAAAAAGAGGCGCAATGAGGTAGCTGTGTGAGTAAGATTAGCGACCCTAGTGGCCGACACAAACACCGGGCCCATCTAGGAGTGGCACTGCAGTGTCACGCAGGATGGCCCTTCCAAAAAACCCTCCCCAAACAGCACATGACGCAAAGAAAAAAAGAGGCGCAATGAGGTAGCTGTGTGAGTAAGATTAGCGACCCTAGTGGCCGACACAAACACCGGGCCCATCTAGGAGTG